>NW_005187628.1:335730-357507 GCF_000239375.1 Pundamilia nyererei | reverse complement strand
GAGCGGCGATAAACTTGCGAAAAGCAAGTTATGCTCAATTCCACCGGTGGATTCTGACAGCGTGGAAAAGTGTGAAAACATCCACGATCACCAACGGATTTCAAAGGGCTGGATTGTGTCATGATGGAGAGGAGGACACTGCCACGGCCCTTCAGAGGGTGTTCGACTCTGACACTGACAACGAGGATTTCTTTGGTTGGTTTTGTAAGTGACAACGAAGGAAAGAAGCGGAGAGTGGATGACGAAGCCATCCTGAACCTGTTCATATCCGACACTGGAGAAGAGGACTTTGGTGGTTTCAGTGCGCAGGAAGAAGAGAAAGATGGTGGTGAATGACTGACTTTTCTTCTTGTTAAAGCTGTGTCACTGCACCTGAGCCTAAAAGGTAGTCTGAATCTATTTTTCTGGTGTGCTGTAGGTTATTGTTATGTACTACATTTGTTACTCATTTATGAAGCACAGTACATGTTTCCTACTTGTAATTACCGCTATTGTACATATACCTAAAAAGTTATGCAAATATGTACCCATAACTTGTTTTTCAAAATATTAATAAAAGTGATGCGTCTCCAAACAGCCATCTCTTTCCTGACAATTCCCTTTGTGCATATTCTCTTACATATGATAAGTCAACATTGAAACACCTGCGGCTTTTAGTCAGGTGCGGCTAATGTATGTACAAAACAGGATTTTTCCCTGATTTTAGCTTGTGCGGCTAATATACAGGTGCGCTTTGTAGTCCGGGAAATACGGTACTTGAGACTGTGCATGAGCTCCCGATCTCTGGATGACTACCTTTGATTACAAGACAATTGCACAGGTCACTTTCCAAACAGTTGTGGTCTAACCTGACCTGACTGCATGTACTCTCAGACATATTGGCAAAGGTTTGCAAATAACTGCTGTCTAATTTATAACTTCTCTGTAATGGGAACGTTACATTATTATAATCTAAGTACAAAGAAGGTGTTTACTCTCACTTTACTGCAATCTTTACCCTCTATCATGTGCCCACCTGCAAACCACTTGTTTATTTTCCCATATTTTCTTGCCCTATATGCCTCACACCTGAACATCAAAGGGGCAGGACACAAGAATTAATACTTCTACATCACATTACAGTCTTCCTCTCTGAATATGATGAAACAATTTGGCTGTCAGGGGGCTTTAGAGCTCATATTTGAAAGAGGAAAATGTCTCAGAATTAGACATTTAGACAATTAGATCATTTAGAAATCAATCAGTTATGCAATCAGTTAGTGTCTATATGCAATTTTAAATGCATATAGACACTAAGGGTTTTCGGGAAGAGCCATGCTGCTCTCTGAGAGGAAGCAGGAACCATGCTCTCCTGTGTTTTAAATGCACTTTAGAACAGCACACAGCAACACTACATATGAGTGGGCGTAGGGAGGTTTGGGGTCTTCACTCACCCCGGTTCTGTTAGCCGTCAGGGCTGGGGGGCTGGGAGGAGGTGCTGGCCGTTCTGATGGCTAAAGATCCAAACGGGATCAAACCAAAAAAAAAAAAGAAAGAAAGAAAAAGAAATCAATCAGTTAGAAAGCCAATGCCCAGAATTACTCTGATTCTGGAAATGCATCTCAAGATGGCCCCTTAAATTGGAATACCCAAGTAAGAGAGGGTTAACTGTTTACATAATTTGAATGGTACCAACATCCACACAAATTGCAGTGAGTCGTGTTAAAGATATCAAGTCATCATTTTTCCTGCTGATTCCTGACTCAAATCAGAAAATTATTCTGGATATGACCAATCTTAAGGGTAGAAGTATTTTCAGTGACGAGTAGAATGATGTGGACATCATGTGTCTGCACACCTACTTTGCCATCCTCATCCTTATTGGTGTCTACAGGTCAAGAGGGGTGTTGGCGGAAAGTCTGTGGCATCTATGAGAGAAAGTCTCTGAAAAGCTTTCATGTAGTCTCCAGGGTCAGATTTGATGATCGGGAATCAAGACCTGTTAGAAGGCAGGGGCAGTCTGCACTGTTTGACACAAGTTGGTGGAACAGCTTCCCTGTCTTTGTGACACTGGGCCCAGTGTAACTGTGGACGAATGGCTTGTGGGGTTTAGAGCCCGCTGCCCCCTCAGTGGCAATTCCTTCAGTTTTTTTCACGTCATACACTTTGGGGCAGTAGCTTCTGAAAACAAGGATGACGATGGTTGGAACACGTATTAATGTTAATAAAGACATTGCCTCAATTCATTTTTGTGGATTTTCAGCATCAGTCATAACCAAATGACGAAAAATGAATCACACTTCTATTGTTAATTGTGTTCTGGTATAGATCAGTTTCAGTCATTAAACATATATGTTTTCCCCACTGTTTGAAGCTAAAGCTAAAGACAATATATTTTAATGGTTTATGAAGTAATTTCAGACTTATTATTTAAACCCCAAATATGTCCTAGATCAATTTGAAGCAGAACATTGTTGTATAAGTTGTGAAGGCCAGACAAGGGTTAATGTGAATTTTTGTGTATATAGACAGCAGCATCAGATTTGCAAGTTAGTTTTACAAATCCATACTTTATGGAGTTATTTGCCATATTATCACAAACTGATTGCACATAATTGCCAACTTGAAAGATTTAACTGCAAACTGATAACAGACTGAATTCATCTCCAACGCACCAAAGTCAGTTTAAAGACAGCGCCTGAATATGGTCCCACACCACCCCCCCCTTTTCAAGACAATCATTTGAAATTCAGCAAGCTGCAAAATAATTTGCTTCCTGCAGTTTCCTTGTGCCAGAGTCCTCAACTGCGGTGTTCCTAGTGTGACTGTAGCACTGTTTGACAAAACAGTAGCAACAGGCTGTAAATGTTCAAACTAAATGCGTCAGTTTAATAGCTGTTAAAGCTTATATCAAACAATCTTAACACAATGTTTGCATAAAATGAATTCAGCGGCTCAATCTTTCGTAGTAACTTAAAAAATATTTAAGAAAGCACTTATTTTTAAAGGCTTAAAAATTTTCACTCACACACAATAGATTTTGTTACATGGCAATGCTATTTGAAAGTTTCCACACTAGTGCGTTTATGGAGCACACAGACGCTACAAAGTGAATTAAATAACAGAATGACTACTGTTACTGTTAGCTGTTACTATCATATTACAAATCTCAGAATGAAACAGCCAAGCCAAAACTAAGGTTGACCTTTTTGAATCAGTATGACCTCTTTCTGCAGAAGTATCAATCTCATCTCATACCACTTGCCATATGCCATTAACCCAGAATGATATGATGAAACCCTGCACAAAACAAATTACAACTGGTCATTTTCTCTGAAATGAAGCAAATGACACTACACAATAGCCACAGAGACAGACACTCAGAATGATTGCTGTTGTGTGCAATATGTATGCCAGTGACAGTTAAGCTTCTGACACTGGCTCACTTAGAATTTTTGTGATGCACAGTATGGTAGAGGTTATTCACAGCAGCGTCATCAACAAGGCAGTGGAAATGCCAGCTATAACCTTTGCACAGACCTATGCCAGAGTAGAGGTCATGCTAACATAATAGGATCTTAACATGCTTTTTGCATAATCACTAGTACAATATCCCAGGATCAAATTTATGCTGAGAGTCTACTGAGTCTGGACATGGTAACGTACAGTATCAGTGCACATATTTCAAAATGTGTCACATAGCAAATAGAATATGAGCTAATGCTAAATGATTTACTGATGTTTTTCAGTTTGATGCTGGTGAATCTGGACACACAAAACACTGCTGTCAGATACTAAAAACATTTAAGCAGAGGCTTTAGATCTTTATGAAAGAGCACACAGTCAGTACTTAAACAATATTTCGCTATTCTGGCTTGTGGTCTGTCTCTTTGAGGAGCTGACTATTTAGATTATTTATGTTTTCTTTTTTCTGGGAACAAGCCACGGCATGAAACAACAGGAGATTATTTCAAGGATTTTCATGACTTGAGAATATATTGTAACAGGATGATAGTTACACTTCAATATTTGCTGAATGCAAGGACAAAGGTAATAAAGAAAGTATCTAAAATTGATTTAAAACTGTAAAAATACATCTAAGTGACAGAGTAAAAGCAGTGTGATAATGCTACTCGCATAGCTCATTCTCTGGCTGTCTTTATCAGTTCACTCTTAACACTTTTATAGTGTTTTTGGATGTAAAACAAGCAGCAGCAGACAGAAAGATACCAGCTGGTGAAAATTAAAAACACCTTAAGAGCTGTAAATTTTTGTCAGGAGACAGTGGAGATGAGACTTAGTGATAATGCTGTTGCATATCATATAGACTGCCTACTTACATATTCACCTGTTGCCTACTGCTGGTGGTCAGAGGGCCCAGTGTCCGGCAGCCTCGCCTCTGTCAATGAGCCCCAGGGCAGCTGTGGCTACAATGTAGCTTGCCATCACCAGTGTGTGAATGACTGAATGTAGTGTAAAGAACTTTGAGGTCCATAGGGACTAAGTAAAGCGCTATACAAATACAGGCCATTTACATATTAACTCATATCAGTCAACAATTTATCATACATAACTTATTCTAAAAACTAGTTCTCCACTGGATATATGTCACAACAAAGCAAATGACAAATAAAAAGTAAATTGCATACTTCAGTCAGACATTCAGCCCTAGGATCAGTAGACCCCCACATGTCAAGATAAGATACTGAAGTAAATGGGAGACAAATCTGGTGGCCATGGATACATATGCTTACTCAGACACTAAGAAACAATCAAGGATTAGAAGCAGATAAATGGAGAATGAAGATACAGGCTTTTGGCTTACCGTGCAGTTAATTTATTAGGATTGGCAGATGGAAAAGATGGCATTAATGGGTTGCTATAAATTAGGTTGCAGAGTCCTTTTTTTGATCAATAGTGGCTTAAAAAAACTATATCAGCTGTAGAAAGCCCATTTTATCTTAATAAACAGTACAGTCCTGTAGATACTGTATAAAGATATGTAACCTTTTTAGACAGCTTGCAGTCTGAATGTTCAGTAGCAGTCTGAATATAAATGTAGGTTAAGCCGGTTATCTCATGAAAGTAGGATGAATTTGACAGGCTTTTGTCTGACTGGAAACCTTTCAATGTTTTCAGACACCAATTTTCAATTCCCTAAATATTTCTCCAACATCACAATCAGCCATCTGTGAACATGGACTATTTCCAACATTAGACGTGTCTTCTTATTCCAAGATAAACAATCCTTTATCTTTATTTCTTTGTCACAGTCAAGAAATTCTGACCAATCATTCTCTTGAACCTGAATCATAGTGCTTCTAAGTTGATAGAGCACCAAATACCAAATTAAGAGGCAGTAACAACACATCTAATTTGTCTTTCACTACTACTACTACTTTCACGACTACTTTCAGTGTCATGTCCTAATTTTTTAAACACACTTCCTTAGCCATTAGCTTCAGTTTTCACTTACTATTTAGCTAGGTGTGTACACTAAAAAGAAAGAAAGACAAGACTTTGTTAGAGTAAAAACAAATAATAATAACAACAAAAATATTATAGTTACGTCTGTTCATCAGTTTTCTTAAATGCTTATCCAGTGAAGAGTGAGGCGTCAGATAATGGTGAATTTCATTCATCACAGGGGGTCAGGGTACATCCTGGACAAGTTGCCTGCCTATCACCCTCTGCTTAACACAGAGGGACAGACAATCATAGACTTTCAAATCCACATCTAAAGAAAATTTAAATGAACAAGTTAAACTAAAATTCAAGTTGTCTTTGGACTGTAAAAGGAAACCAAAATATGTGGAGACATAACAAGAATATATATATGAAGTCCTTATCCAGCCAGCAAGTTTGAACCCAGAACTTTATTGCTGTCAGTTGAGAATTTACACCACTTCACCACTCTGCCGCCCTGGCTGAAATATATTTGTTTCCAAGTTATTACACCCCCCCCAAAAAAAAAAAAAAAAATAAAAAAATAAAAAAATAAAAAATAAGAAAAAATAAGAAAAGTACACCAATGGATTAAGGCAAAGCATAGAAATTCACTGCAGTTTTTTTCATTTAGTCATTTGAGGTTCATGTTTTTCTTTGCAGCATTATATAAAGTGCATACACACTGAGTTTTTTATTGTTTTAAATAAAATTGGCTTTATTATATGGAATATATTACAAAGTAGCTTTAATGACTAAACTGCCTAAACAAACCTACAGTCTGTAAGTGGTAATTAAATAGGAGGTACCTCAGGTCTCTGCCAAAAAAAGTAATGTGTCAATTTTGGGTAAGCAGAAGTCACAGTGAAAATATTCTGGTTGTGGCTTTGGTGGCATGGGGAGTTAATAGAACTTGGCTAATAGTTAAAGTGGAAGCATTTGCCAACCTTTTTATGACAGAAAAGTGTTTAAAAAAAGAAACTAAATAAAAAGGAATCTAAGTCAGCACTTTCTGCTTATATAGATCATTTGGACTCAAGTCTCAGTCAGGTCCAGGATCTCATTATATTTATAGTCATATTCAAGTATCAAATGAGCAATTACACCCTGAACGCAAACACATAAAAAGGACTACTAAGGAATACCTTCCAGGTTATGCATTTTCCAGTAGAATTATGTCTTCATAACAGTTAAGTGAGATAAAGAAGAGTGTGATGGAGCAGAGTACATGATAAATTAAGGTCCTGCCTCTGGTTATATAGGATAACAAGATAACAATTCACTATCATTTCACTGCATCAAAGAACTACACAGCTCTGAATAAAGCTGTGAAGAGCATCAGTTAATTGACAGCAGCAGGGCCGAGTATTTAAAGTGACAATCCCATAATGGACAGGGAAAAGGTCAAAACTGCAGTCGCTTGTGCTGTCAAATTGTCCTTGAGCAAGACACTGAACCCCCTGACTGAACAATAATTGAATTCATCATAAAGAAGCACCAGTTACACTTGCTGTGCTGTAAATTTCTACATTTGGGTGAGTAATTTTGTTAGGAATGAAAAGCACAACAGCTGTCTAGAATAACAGTTTCAATGAAATGTTGGTGAAATTTTGTTTTACAAATCAATAACAGCCAATTTCACATTTCAAATGCAGTATCTAAAGGGCGACCGTGGCTCAGGGGGTTGGGAATCGCATCTGTAACCGGAAGGTCGCCGGTTCGATCCCTGGGCTCTCTGTCCTGGTCGTTGTGTCCTTGGGCAAGACACTTTACCCTACCGTCTACTGGTGTTGGCCAGAGGGACCGATGGCGCGATATGGCAGCTGTGGCTACAACTGTAGCTGCCTCCACCAGTGTGTGAATGTGAGAGTGAATGAATAGTGGTATTGTAAAGTGCTTTGGGTGCCTTGAAAAGCACTATATAAATCCAATCTATTATTATTTCCCATCTTTCTGCACCTAACTGTTCTAGTTATCAGTTTTGTGTAAAACACAGTGTGTCTTCCCTGATTCAATGCAGTAGCCGCATGAATTTCCAGGGAATATGAAAAAAACCTCACAATAACACTGACTTACAGGACTTTTTTATAGCACAAAATAAAACAAAGGCATTTGCGCAAAATCTGAGTGCTCTGGAGTCCAAGGACTTCATGTCTAGAGCAAGCAAATAAATAAATCCCAGGTCTGACAGCCCAGACAGCCCTTGGTTAAAAGTGACAGGTCATCAGCTACAAGCAAAAAGAAGATAATACATCAAATAGTCATTAATTGGACAATGGAGTCGAGGGAACGCTGAGGTTGAGGACAAGGTGTCTTTCTGTAATCGGCTTAATCAGATCTGTAGAGATCAACTTGTTCAAAATGTTTAAAAAAAAATCTTTCTCAAACTTGAAATGCATGTACTGAAATATTTGTTGATAATCCTTACTAACTGAAGTGGAACCAAAATAGATAAATAGAAGTTTTACTTTTACAAAAATAACTGTATTTTTTACTTGCATTTTCCAAACAGGCTCATTACTTTAGGTTCAGCTGTATTATTTATTACGTTTATACTGGGAGTTAAAGTGGAAGGAGTGCACGTGCTTGTTAGTTGTTGTCACGGTACTTCAGTATCTAGCTAGCCCTACTAAGGAGGGGCGAGCTGAACGGTAATGTATTTTTTTTTTAACTATTCATTTCAAATGCAACATTTCTACTAGTAAACACACAAACTGTGTGTGCTGTGTGTGCAGCTGCTATATTTCCCAGGGAGAGGTCCGAATGAGAGCTAACGTCACTGAGAGGCGGAGAAAGATATAAGAAGAATAGAGAGGACAGGAGAGGAAGAAGAGGGGTTATATTTAAAGGTAAGGACTGCTCAGTAACCCTCTATAAACTCCAACTTTAAAGACAACATGTATTATCATTTTTAATCACTTATTGGATCTGCATATAGTATGTTTTGATAGGTATTTTTATGTTGTAAACATCCTGCAAACTAAGCTATAAGAACTTTGTGTTATTGAAGTGTGGCATGAAAATACTTTTGTAGTTTTGTGCAGGATAAACAGGTTAGTTTGCAGTACTATGGTGAAGTTACAGTTAAGCACTTTGCTGGATATAGATTATACTGCTGTAGCATAGGGAATGGAAATCAGTCAAGATAGCTTTAATTCAGTTGTGTAAGTTCACAAGGACCAGCAATTCAGCTGATCAATCTTCTATTCTATACTGATGCTAGCAACATAATTTATTTTGAGTTTTCATTCCCTTTGCATAAAAATAGATGTTAGAGTCATCCTTCAAGGAGCAGCGTTTTACTTGCTTACCTGGAGTGCATTTCAGAGTTTGCACTTTTTTACTTTTACTCGAGTAAAGATAAATGATAAAAAACATCAGATCAGATTTTAGTGTAAACTTTAACTTTCTAGGTTGTTCTAGATTGTTAATCATTTGTTAATCTTTTTTTTATATATATATATTTTAAAACTGTGCCTCTTTTAATTTAGATCTCCTTTAAAATGCAAACAAAATATATTAATACAGTTTTGTTGGTGCTTGTCATGGTTGCTTAGGACACATATCAAAGGTAGTGTGCTAATGTTAACTCTGGAGTGTAATTTCTATACATTAACCTTCCACCCCCAATTGTGTAGAGCATTTGGCCTGTGGCTAGAAATTGATTTTTCTTTTGTGGGAGTGTGTGTGTTTGACAGACACCATTAATCACACTTTGAAAATAATTTGCTTGGGATTCCACAGGATACATTTGTAATTTCATGAGCTTAGGGATACTTAGTATGCCACAAACTCTATCCATTTCTCCAGCCATCCATGCATTTAATTAGGAGGAATCGTTTGCAAAGGCAGGTAGCCTTCTCAATCACTTCACGTCTCCTCTACAGGCATGGAAACTCTGTAATCTACACATAATTGGTGACAAACTACCCGTGTTCTTACACACAGGTAAGTGTAATGCATATCCTGTGAAAATCTGCACCTCAAGTATATTCCAAGGCACAGGCACTGTAATAGAAGATAATGAAATACAACTGTTTGTAAAATGATTGGATTTATTAATAGAGACCATCTTCCAAAAGATGGTCAATATATTTTTCTTCCATTTCTGAATAATCACACCAACAGTTGTCACCTTCTCACCAAGGATCATCCTGATAGTCTTGTAGCACATTCCAGCCTTTTAAAGATCTACAATCTTGTCCTTTGACAGCTCTCAAGTCTGTCTTAAATGATCCATGAAGGTGGATAATCTTCAAATAGAAGAGAATCTATAGGAAGGTCTGCTTTGTACACATTATAATTTGCAATAAGGGGTATCTGCAATTGATCAATTGATTAAATCTGCGGGAGCCAGATTTCAGGCTGGATTAAAGGGGACCATCTACCTCGTATAAGAAGATATTGGTGCCCCATCACAATATAATACCCATACTGAAGCACTAGACTAGAGTTTGGAAGTAATGCTTTATCAGTGTTGCTCTAAGAAAAGTGGTCTAACTGCATAAAGTTGGCCTGAAGCAATAAACCCCAAAATGTTACATTAGTAACTAAATTAAATAAAAATGTTGTGTATTTAAATAACCAAATACACTTCCTTTAGTATTCATTCATGACTGATATTAGCCTTAACAATGGCTGACACTGCATCCTATGTGGATTTGTATTCTAAAAAGATTTCTCCACTTGGGTTGGAGAAATCCTTACTGAACAGTGAAGTGTCTTATGTCATTAAATAATAAAATAAATTAAACATTTAAGGGGTAGTGCAATAACCAAAACTGTGGTTTGTTGCCTGAGGGCAACAACATGCCAAAGAGGGTAACATCCTTTGCTCTCATTTCATTGGTAATCAGGGGACAAAACCACTACATAAGGCTGGGTGCATTTTTTATATTTTTAATTACCACAAGACTTTCAAGTGCATATTGTATTTCTTTAGCATTCTATAGTTATCATAATGATGCCTTTTTTTTCAAGGAAAAGGATGCTTGGGACTTTGCTCTGACTATCAGTCAGTTTGATAGTTTAAAAGAAATGCAACGTTGTCATAGTTCACAAGTTTTTACGTATTTCGTGTGACATTAAGCTTCTTCATGAAAGTCTACAGATATACTTGCTGTCTAGATGGTTTTCAAAACGCAAATCTAAGAATAATTGGGTGCTTCACTTTAAGATGTTTCTTTCTTTTATCTCTATATTATTTCAAGCACTGAAGGGCACTTGGGTGACTCAGCACCAGGGTTTTAATAGTTTTGCAATTTTCATTAGTTTTTATTTTTATTTAGTTTTGACTTCAGATTTTCAATTTTATATGAGTTTTAATTAGTTTTTACCAATTGTTTGCTAGTTTAGTTTAGTTTTTATTTTTTGAAAATCCTTAGTTTCAGTTTAGTTTTGATTAGTTTCAGTTATAGTTTTAGTTGTGTTTGCAATAATTAAGTGTAACAAAATCCCAGTTTCATCATATCAGTCATGCTCTTCTGCTTATCATTGGGTATGTTGCTATTCCAGCTACCATACCCTGCACCCTGGACAGGTCGATGTCTGTCGCAGGGTTAACACACAAAGACTGACAACTCACATTCCCACCTATGGGTTCTTTAAATAAATAAATTAGGGCAGATGAACAACCATTGATACCAGGCAACTATAAAATGTATATCTTGGCCCCAATGAGACTATTAACTCTTGCAGCACCGGGTGTTCGTAATTTTGGTTCAAGTGAATTGATAAACTTTTTGAAGGCAATTGACTCACACAGTTATGTAGATATCCCAGTCCTGTTGTCTCGGGATGCATCATGCTGCCTTGCCTGGGGTTAGCTTCTGTTTTCTGGGGATGAGGTTTGAGTGCGCTCCCTTACCTTCTCAAGGTAAGCTAGGTTAGCCTTCTTGTGTGAGCTTTTCAAGTGCACTTTAAGGTTTGTGGGATTTTTTCCCTTTAGAAATGTCCCTCATAATTTGTCTCTTTCCACTACAAGACACTTGCTTTATCCAAAACACAGTCATATTCAAAGTAATCCCAAATTGGACTCTGGCTCTTTCTCCCGACTTTTCCTGACACGATTCTGCGCGTGGACGGAGCAGCAACACAGACGACTCGACTAACGTACTGCCACCTGCTGGCATAATTAGACAGCAAGAAAAAAACCTGGAAACTAAACTTCATTTTCACCCTTGACTATTGTATGACACGCACACATCAACGAAAACTAAACACATTTTTGCTATAAATTCAGGTAATTTTAGTTAGTTTTGTGAACACTCATTACAGTTTTAGTTAGTTTTCCTTTTTTCGTAAAGTCTCGTTTTTATTTTTATTTCCGTTAACGAAAATGGTTTTTCACTTCTAGTTTTCGTTATTTCGTTAGTTTTCGTTAATGATAATAACCTTGCTCAGCACTGAGTTGAGCTGCAGTTTGGACTGAGGTAGACAACATGAACAGGAAAAGGTAACCTAGCAAGTTAAAAACCTGACAAGATTTACAAAAAAGGCAAACATATGTCAGACTAATAACAAAAAGGTATTATTACTTAAGTATACTCTCAAAAAGAGGCTGAATATAGGAATACCAGATAATCAAATCAAATGATCAAATCATTTGGCAAATCAAAAACTCTAAGTCTGCAAAATAATTTCAGGAGAAGATTTAATGACTAAATCGCAAATAACTCACGACATTTGACACAAATGCTGCTAGTTTAATAATGACCTAGTGTGGTGCATAAAAATGAAACCACAAAATGTCAATAGTAGTAACAACTAGACATTTGCTGTGTGAAAAATCCTTTTCAGAGATTAACAGCCTATTTATGGCCTGTTCTGGACTTTGAACAGGCCACTCCAAAACCTTCATTCTTGTTTTTGTTTTGTTTTCTTAGCCATTTAGATTCTTGCTGCATAACTCATGTGTGCTCAAATTTCAGGGCATTATCTGATGGTTGGATATTCTGATTCTATCAAATTACAGCAAGTTGACCAGGTCTCCAAGCAGCCTAGCAGCCCCATGCATGAAACTACCACCAGTATTGTTTGACTGTTGGATTTTTTCTTTTTAATTAAATTTTCTGCCAGATGCAATGGCATGCAAACAAGTTCAGCCTTCTTACAGCGGCCCCTGTATCTAGGGTTATGTACTTTTGGGTGGCATCACTAAGAAGAATTTGGTTGACTACAATCCGCTGACATGAAGCAGTGGGATTTCACACACTGTACCTTTAATATATTGCTGTGTTTAAATATGGCAAAGCTCTACCTTTGCTTTAACTTGTTTTGGTCTCACATCTCTCTGACTTAAGAACAGTCACAAAAGACCTGGGGGGAAAGTCTTAAGAGAAAATAATGAGTTTGAAAAAATGATTTCACCAGTTGATGTTCAATAGGTGAAATTAGTGTCTGAGATTAATGTATATTCACATTTAATTATATTATTAATTATACGTTAGAACTGATTCCGTTCAGAAAACCTACTTTTAAATTGACAAATTTTTAAAGCATTAAAAAAACAGTACTGCCAAAACTACACACCTGAATTTAATTTCTGCACTGCTGTTTCAGAGTTCTGACATGCTCACATTAAACAGCTCTGTAGGGATAACATGTCATGTTTTATCGCAACATTAAAGAGAGATGAGTTCGCAAAATTTAAATTAAATATGTATTCTGCAAACTTGGAGAAACCTTCACCCTTTTAAAATTATGCACACTGTATTTTTTATGTAAACAAACACTGGGTTTGATAATGTGCTTACCCCCAAGAGTGTCATAATTTGTCAAGGTGAGAAGCTTTCCACAAGCTTGAGAAGCTTTATTAATTGTCGAGGCTTGTGGAAGGAAAGGGGAGGGAAATGGAGGTGAGATTATAACCGAAGAAAAGGGAAAAAAATAATTGTTGGAAACAGTTTTCATTTCATCAGGCCCTGGAGCTCAAGGAGACAGGCCAAGGATGAGGGATGGGTGGAGGAGGGGGTCAGTGGATGAATTAATTGGAGGGGAAAAATTATTACTTTGCTGTGAGCTGAGGGAAAAGGGATGAAAGAGATGAGGTGGTACCGTCTCAGCATGGTGCAGGGAGGTCAAACATTGATCATTGTAAATGAGAAAGAGTCTAGAATTTCTTTCTGGCGGCAATGCAACCATTTCCGTAGGCACTGTAGGGATCGTACTGGATAAAAATAAACATGAGATCAAACAGTTTATGTAGTACACATTGTGTTCCTACTCATATAGGTCTTCTTATACATAACTAGAACTCATTTTATCATTAGGAGAATACAATAAGATAGTAGTAGAGGGTGATTAGCAGCTGGCGAGCTCTAATATAGAAGCTCTGATCATACCAATCTATAACTGCTACACATTGAGACAGGATAAACCCTGTCTTTCAACAGAGCCAGACAACCACACACTCTCAAAAATGCCTAATAACAATTTAAAATCTCCAATTATTCACACACATGCCTTCTGAAAATCAACACAGGTACAGTAATAGGAGAAAAACTTAACACAGACAGGCCCGAGCAATCTAGGTGTATCAAACTAAGAACCTTATTGGTAAGTAACAGACTACTGAGATGCCAAAGGTGCATTACTTAGCTGCATACCGTTTTCTGAACTTGCTTGAATTTTCAGGGACCCAAGGGCCAGATTTAACTACATGCTCAAAGCCCTTCTTTTGACATTTTGAGATTTACTGAAGAGGTTCAGTGTCAGTTTCAATTCACATAAGCATAGACACAGATAGACACAGGTGTTTTCTGCAGCTGGCCTTATTGTTTATGTGTTTGTGGTTTCCTTTCAAAGCTTATTCAATGGGATTACAGAAACATGATTTAGTAAGGTTTTTGTTTAGAAATGTTCTCTTCTTTGGAATTAGAGAGAAAGAGTTAGGAACAAATTCATAATTGCTGCAATGTCAAAGCTTTGGCAAACTTGTGAGCATGGCACTAAAAACGCTGTGCCTCCTCACCCCAAGTGTTTAGAGCAAAAACCCACATACTCCTGCTATTCTGATGAAACACAGCTGAACTGAGCTATATATTAATAGTTCGAGGGAGGAGGAGAATCCCCAACATGCACATGGCTGAGTGTTGTTTCACACGCTGCCCAGTTACTTTTTACAGCAAGTTGAGCATGTTGCCATATTAAAGGATTTTAGTCACATTTCTACACAGTGACAATATCTTTGTCTTTTCTCAGCAGTACACAAATGCAGAGCTTTTATGTTAGCACATAACATATTTAAAAATCTGTTGAAAATCAAGTATCTTGTGTTATTTCCAAATATGTTGATTTGTAGAATAAATTTTAACAATTCCTTAACAAATAGGCCAGGATCTAATTGAATTAGAATCTAAACCATTTTACATGTATTATAAGTCAGCTGTCACATAAAAGTTTTAGGTTAAGCAGAAGTATAGTACAAGATAACGCAGCTCTCCTCTGGATAATCGTGTGCTGGGACCTGTGTATCACCATGGTTTTGGTGGAATGCTGCTCATTATTAAAAAGAATCGTCTGTGCCTTTGTTTTGTGTAATTAGCACATTGTTAGTAGATCACCTACAGAATTTTCCACTCTGGTGCATTTTTAGAATATGGTATCAGGCTAATTTTCCCATAGTGTAATGGGTACATGTAGATGAGAAATAACTCCAGCCTAAGGTTTTAAAAGCTAGTGTAGTCCTAATGTTGTTCCCATGGTGGAATAAAGGAGACAGAGAGAAGAACATCACCTGTCAAATCTAACATGCAGAACCATCCACTGTGGTAAACCCACGAAAAAAGGCAAGTGCAATAAGTGCCTAGTAAATAGTCCTAAGACTTTGTGACATGTCATCTTTTAAGTTTAGATGAACGATTCCATCATAAGGCAATCTGATGAAATTATGGTTCAGCTTGTTTTACATGAATTTACTAGTTGACGTTTTTACAAGCAATAATTCAGAAACTAAACACTTGTTGAAAATGCCAGATTAATCCAGATGAATGGAGGTACTGACCATTTAATTGAGCCTCACATTATCAAAAACACTAACACTAACAAGCATGTTGTATATAATGAGAAATAAAATAATGTAAATACAACAGATGAATTATAAGCCTGTGAGTGCCTTCTGAAAGTTAGGACATGTTCTCAGTTTCAATCAGTTAAAATTTGACACAAGCACTTCTTAGGGCCCATGATTCAGTGCTGGCCCAGTCTGGAGGAGAAATTCAATTACACATATCCACCATCATCCTAGCCTTCATTTAACTGTCATCATGTAGTTTCATAGGGGAAGTTCAAACATTTCACCTCTGGTGATTGATAGCAGTTAGCTGGGTGACTGAAATTGCTGTTCTCACCTCAGTTGTAAAACAAGCCACCTCAGCAGATAGTAATTGCTGTGTGTTCCAAGGCTCATCAAAGCATTAAGTTATTGGCTTGATTAAAGTTATTAGTCACACAGAGCAAAAACTGGACTGAGAGAATCTTTTTCCATTTTTCAAGTGAGCATGAAGACTGCAGAAGGACATCACTGGTGCTTAACACCAGTTAGAATATCCTGGCAGGGTTCCCTTTATAAGACTGACAAATGTTAACAATTAACTCGAAAAACTCCATGCAACCCTCACATATTATTCAGTTTGGCATCCCTGCTAAAAAGCTGTCAGTACTGTATTACAATTTGTAAGTTCCAATGAAAAATTGCTTTTTTGTGTAAATTTCACAGTTCTGTGAAGAAGAAAAAAATCAATATACAAATATCCCATGAGGGCATGATTTAGCTATAAAGCAAAAGGCTGTACATTTTCTAACATTTTATGGTACGTGCTTGATCTAATACCATGTTTGCATAAATCTCTGCATAAAAAGGCACAAATATACTTTGACTGCACTTAACATCTAGTGCATACATAAATGCAAAGACCTTGTTTGAACTGAGGACTTCCCATTATTATGGTGAATAAGTTATAAAGTGGTTTATGCACCCAAATAGTCAACTGTTTTTCTTACAGGATGAAAATAAGTAACATGAAACCACCTTCTAAACAAACAGCTTGTGGTCATATTTAAGATGCAGTACTTTGGGGGGTAACTGTTAGGATTGGGGAATTATTGCAAATAATGGGACATCTGGAAAGATTTTCTTGTGTTTCTCAGACATAATGCTTTCAAAACCACAATAATGCTTCCTCTATTTTCCATTGATTTTCAATCATTTTGCCACCTGCATGGTTACACTACGACTAGTGGTGTCTATGAAGGTTGAATTCAATGTCAAGGTTCCACGATGGCCAATATGATTGGTGATGACCCTCCAGTCAAGCTGATGTGTAGCTAATTTCCCCATTAATGCGTTAATATTCTTATTATGCGATTCATAAGTTGAATATGCTTAAATTGAATCTGCTCTACTATATTTTCATGTTACAACTCCACATATAAGTTGGCACTTACAACATAGACAGGCATGTCTAGCCATGCACAGTACGCTGATCACACAAAATTTTAGCGTAACCTGTCTTTACTTGAAGAGATGCACAATCACCGCATGTTATTAACTTTTTTCACACCACAGGACATTAACAAATGTGTAGAGCTGTTACTTGATGTACTGCCCACAGTAAGCATAGACTACTGGATTAAAAATACACTGAGTATTAAAAAAATACAATTTCTGTAAATAACAACATTAGTGCTGCACCAATTATGGAAAGATGCAATAATTCCTATGAATAGTATTATTTTTTATGACTTTTTGAACTTTTTTATTTACCACTTGAAGGTTTTTGGAAAGCCTTACAGATATATTACTGTTGTCATGTTTTACATAAAGACAATAACTGTGCAGAACATAACACAGTAGGATTTAGGTTATGTGCCAGTAGGGTAACCATTTGTTATATATGCTGGAAGGATTTGGGGATTGTTTTTCCAAAGCTTTCAGTTCAAGGTTTTTTAGAAATGAACACCAACATATCAAAGTTCTTGGTCAGTCTTGGACTGACAATAATCCCTGAAGCACTGAACACTCTTAAGAAGCATAGCTTGTTGTAGCAGTACAGCTATACCTTCTGGCGAAAACAGGGAGCTGTGGTGGTCTCACTGGTTTCCCACAAAGTCAGTCGATCCTCCTCAACACTGAGTTCTGGCATTTTGCTCTACACCAGTAGCTCATTCGTTAATTTATCACTTGTGGAGAGCTCAGCTTTAGCTGTTGGGCTATCATTGCTTTTTCTTCTCTCTTTGTGTGTTTGAAAGGAGCAAGACACTTCACCTACCACCTACTGGTGATGGCTAGAGGGGAATTATAAAGTAGAATTGTAAAGCACTTTGAGGGTCTCATAAAGCGCTATATGAATGCAGTCCATTATTATTTAAACCAACTGTTAACTGTATATTTCTGTACATTTAAGTATTATTATTCATATTGCCACATTCATTGACCTTGTTTATAGGTAATTTCATTGTTTAATCACATTAAATTGTTCCTAATTTAATGTTTAAAAGCACTTGAAAAAGGCTAAATCCCATGTAAAATTAGTGCAACAAACTGTATTGTCATTACTGAAAATAACTGTATTTTCATAGGAAAGTTATTTTCTGTTATTTTCTGTTATTATTTTGGCGCCCCAGCTGCTGGAATATTGCTGTTTTTTAGGATTTTTTTTTTTTACGGTAAACTCTTGACACATGGCACCAACATTCCCTGCTTTCTGCAGGAGACTTTCTTTTACATCATCCTCTAGTACAATAAAACTGTCCTTAAACTTTGGATCTTGGTGGGTGGCAGTATCCAACAAGAGCTGCAACTCCCTGCCCTCATAGGGCTACTTTGATTCTTTGATTGAACCCTTCATCTCTCCAACAAGCCTACAGATTGATCCTCTTCATCACTGAGACATGTGAGTATCATCCACATTTGTTGTGAGCCTTTCACCACTGAGTGCATCAGTAAAAGGACTCAGTGGTCCAAGAGCTTCTTTTTAGCATTTGTAAAATAGTAATGTCTGTGTCTTTTGGTGCCATTTTTTTCTTGTCCTCTGCTAGGACTGCACACACAACTTGCAGCTGTTTCAAATGTTTTTCAGCATATAAGGAATTCTAACAGGAGGAATAAGGTCAATCTGTTTTTTTGGTGAGTTGTCTTCTCTCTAAACTGTCACCTGTGATGTCTGTGTTCATGTTCCTATAGAGTACATTGCCCATAACTTGGTTTTGTACTGGATGAAAATGGGCATGTACAGTGCTGTGAAAAAGTATTTGCCCCCTTCAATCAAAATATTAAACATATATAAATTAAGATAAACTGAATAAACATAAAATGCATTTTTTTGATGCATGATATCCAAACCTACATTTTTCCCATCCCAACCCACCTTTAAATCAAGTAGCCACATGCATTCCTGATTAGCTACTTATGAGCAGGCCTATTTACTTGTAGCCAATTTTCTATAGTGTAGAGCTTTGACTTTCCAAATACAGTCTGGTAGGGCCCATATCTGATTTCTTTGCTTCGTTTCAGTAATATTTCCTGTTCTTCTGTAGAGTGTTAAATGAGATTTCAGTTATTAAGTAGTGATGCAGATGAAAAGTAACTCTGCGAGTAAATTCATGACAGACCAAAACCTTTGTTACTTTTGATAAGCAGTAAGCAGAAACAGCAGAGGCTGTACATGCAATGCATGGAGACCTGCCTGCATACATCCACATCAACACGTGCACACACAGGTAGTTGTTCTAAAATATTTAAGCATAGATATTTTATTAACGTTTACTGATGATCACTACAAAGGTTAAATTTTACTCTTCTTCTTAAAGGGGTGTTCATCATCTCTGCTTGCCCTTCTGAAAAAGTCACCATTGGTATCAGGATATTACAAAAAAACATCTGATGTTTAGCACATCTTAAAATTAGTTACATACATCTTCACATGAACTATAAAATATCACATATTACACTGGATCATTATTTTCTACCCAAAACCCAGCCAAAAGCTGTACATGAAAACGTAAGTATGCTCTTACTGCTACCATGGGAATTATAAGGGTAAGTAGCAACCTGGTGCAGCTATTCAAAAACACTTGATTAGCTGATCATCAGCTAGTTTGAACACCTCTATAAAAGCCAATGTGCTGGCAGTTCGTTGTAGCACTCTGGATCTTCTTTCTAAAATAGCATGGCAGGATGGCTACAAAGCTGGATCTAAACAAACTGTGGGAGTTTCAATTTTAGTGTCGTAATATATAAGTTAACAAAGGGTCAGCACAACAAGATGTGTTTGACAAGCTGAAAAACAAGTCATTCAGTATCTGAGAATGGGGGTGTGGCTGTATGTAAATAGTATGCCAACTGCAGCCAGGGAGCCCGCTAATTTAGAACGAGTCTGATTTACTAAAGCGGTAAGAAAAACATGTCAGAAATCTGGTTTACATCAACATAAGTGACTGTGATGATGGACACACAGGACCAAAGTGGAAATGTTTTGCTAATAAAGCCTATTTGATGCCCACCAGCAGTTGCTAGGCAGTATTTTAGAGATCGAATGATTTGTCTTTGATTTCACAGACACAAGACCAGGACATCTTGCAGTCATGGAACATGAACTCTTTTGTAAACCAAACTATACAAATGTGAGGCCACCTGTCCAACAGCTAAAGTTTGTCCCAAATTAGGTCATAACACAACAAAATAAACCCAAGCACAGCAACAAATCTACAACAGAAAAAAACCCAAATAATCAATATGTTCCAATGGCCAGCCTCCAGACCACAAACCATTAAAATTGCTGTGGCAGGACCTTAAGCGAGCTGTGCCTAAACAAATTCACACAAATCTCAATGAACTGTAGCAATGTTGTAAAGAAGGGAGGGCCAAAACACCTCCACTAAGACGTGAGAGACTGATAAGGGACAAAAAACAATGATGTTAGTTAAGATCTTTACTTAAAGTTATTGTTACTTAAAGCATTTCTACAAAAATCATAGGATATATTTAATTTATTATACTATGTACTTTTCTGAAAAGTACATAGTATACGGGATAAGTTATTAATGAGCCAGACAATGTCATGACAATGTCATTCTATTTTTAGCTGTTCAGCACGTATCAGCCCAGATAGGGCCACAAGTATTTGGACAATGACACAATGTTTTTCTACTATGTTCCCCACTACAGAGGATAGTTTGAATTTACTATATAGGTATTAAAAGCCATTTTTATAGCTAGACAGACCGTTTTAAATACTTGTATGGAAACCCTCTGTCTGAAGTCTAGAACCCATGGACATCAGCAAATGCTGTGCTTCCTCCCTTGAGACGCTCTGCTAGGCCTTTTACTAGGGCTGCTTTTAACTGTTGTTTGTTGTGTGGCCTCTCTGCCTTCAGTTTTGTCTTCAGTAGCTGAAAACCATACTCCATTTTTATGAGATTAGATGACTTAGTCAATGAACAAAATCTTGTTTCTTTGCCTTGAGAAATTCTTGAGTTGCTGTTGCAGTAAGCTTTTAGTCATTATCCATGTGCACTGTGAACTGCTGTTCGATCAGTTTTGCAACATTTGGATAAATCCAAGCAGAGAGTATAACCCTGTGCAGTACATTTCAGAATTCATCCTACTACTTCTATCTGTCACGGTTCTGGGTCGGTTCGACCCAGCATGTTGAGCTTATTATGTTTTGGTTTATTCTTGAATGATCGTTTTGTTACCTTTGTGATTTGTTGATTATTATTAGAATTCTATGTTTCTGTTTATTCATGTTTAAGGATTTGTTCTTCGGTTGTGTCTCACGTTTAGTATAGTTCAGGTTCCACGTGCTATATTCTGTCTGTCTCTCAGTGTCGAGTATGTTTCTCCATTTGCATTTTGTGTTCAATAAACCACCTCACCTTCACGAGTGCCTGCGACTGGATCCTCCTTTAATATTTCCACACGGCTCACTCTACTCGCTGTGACACTATAAGCAGTCATATCATCTATAAATATTACTGACTGATCCCACTGGTCTTTTCCCCATGACTTATTTTGGAGCAAAAGACAGCCTACCGAATGTTAAGCAGCCAGTTTGATTGTTTTGGTGTAAATCATTCTGCTTCTAGTACTAGAAGTAAACAACTTTATCATCTTTGCAACAAAGTGAGCATCATTCTGTATCACTATCATTTGAAACTAGTGATTGAGATCATACACAACATGCCATGTGTTGTCAAATGATCATTAAAAAAACATAAAAAAAATAAATATATATACAATAACAATACAAGCCAAGGTCGCGACGTTTCGGTTACAGATTAACCTTCTTCAGGCTGGCTTGTAACGGACAGTGTCTGTGAAAGTCTGTATGTGGGTTGGACCACACTACCCAT
>NW_005187628.1:326979-335385 GCF_000239375.1 Pundamilia nyererei | reverse complement strand
AGGGAAATTGGTTCCAATTTTATATATTTTATCCTCTGCTAGCTAAATGTTTAACCATATGGTATTTTAGATTGTAATGTATGGCAAAATTTAAAACATATGTGTTATTACATTCAGCTTTAACCTTGTCGTTGTTTTTAATTTGTTAACTAACTAAAACCATAACTTAAATGTCTAATTAACTATCAGTTTTAAATTAGTATTATTATTATTAGTAGCAGTAGTAGCAGTAGTAGTAGTAGTAATAATAATAATAATAATAATAATAATAATAATAATAATAATTTATTTTAAATTATTTATTATGTTGTTTTATTTCTTTAGATATTCAGATCTTATACCCCTCCAAATAAAGGGGATATAATCGATAATTACAATGTAAAATTAAAATGCCTTTGTGAAACTGAGAAAACGCTGCTTGTAATTATCATTCTGAATCATTTATTGCACACAGACTGTAGGCCATCATCCTTGCTTGTCTAATGTAGGAAAATCATTGGTGGATATAAAAATGTAAATATACATAAAAATCTCATTAATGGATCATACACCATGTTAGTCTGGTTGCCAGGAAAATGCTATTTGTGATGGTCCTGATTAGCTTTCAACTGTTAAGGTCAACTTGTTGCTCACTGGTGAAAAGTGACAAGACTCCATTAATGATAGCCACCTTTCCAGGCAAGAGAGCTGCAAACAAAGACTTTAAAGAAAAGAGAAGGAGGGAAAAACAGAAAATGAAGGCTTTGTGTCTTTGATAATAGGCTGATGGACAAACCTTTGATCACTCCTTCCAATAAGCCTTTCCTCAATGCATTTATATGGCTTTGGGAGCATTTGATACAAAGGTTCTATTGGCTGTGCAGAACACCACAAGGACATATTATACTGTTATTGATGAGATTATTAATCAAACATCAGAAGTTTAATAAATGTTGACAATTTAATTGTTTTACCATTTTTAGTTGGCAGGAGACGTGCGTATGAGACTGACATCCTTTCTTTCCTCTCAAAATAGGTGCTGCAGCTAAATTGATCAGTGATTAGGGTTGGACAAGATTGATGGTTTACATCAACATAGTTGACTGTGACCGTGTATGGCACTGATAAAACTTTTCTCTGTATATAATTATTTATTCTGCAATACCTAATTATGCTTATATTTATGTTAACTGTGCTTTAAATCACACACATGCACACAAAGACACATCCATTCTAGACTTTATTACCTAAAATATCTGATAAGCCTTATTACAATGTTTTTGTTCTTCTTAACATTTCATAAAATTTACCTTAAAATACCTGAATTGTTGTGTTTGAAAGCAAAGTGTGTGAAATATATTATTATGAATAGTCATAGCGACGAACAATTTCAGTTAATACAAATGTACTAGACATGTAAACTAAATATACTCACCACTAAATATTACCATCAACCAGCCAGTGTTAGGGCAAGGCTGATGACTGGCAGGTAAGCTTCACATATATGATTACAAGATGGTTTATTTCATGTATGTGTAACACACAGGAAGTAGTCCAGGCAAATATCCAGACAAATTCACAGCATCTCTCTGTGAGAGCCCAGTTTATCGTATTTGATACTTGTGTTTTTGAGAGTTTTTGAGACGTCCACATCATCAGTGCAGCTTTTGTTTACCCTCAAATTATTTAAATTGCACAGCACATTTTAATGACTAAATTGCAAAAATATGGCTAATGTAGCAAATGTGATACAAATTAAAACTCATATATGAAGATTAAAATTTGACATGGTTTTTTTTTTATGTCTAAAGGTTCAACAAACAGGGTTAAGTAAATCTGCTGCAACTGCTCTTGTTTGATAATTTCAAACATGTCAGTTAAAGGTGGTTGTATAACCACTCATTTTCAGTTTTAGTATTATTATAATTATTGTTATTATCACTGGTGTTGCTATTTCAGTTTATACCTCTTTCCAGTAGCAGAGCAGTTCCTGTAACTTACAGCAATTTGGCAGACACTGAAAAAGTTCAAAAAATTGTTTTACCATGAAAATATTTTGCATTGAACACAAGTTTATTTTTTATTTATATATGTTGTACGTGTGTGGTGTCAATTACAGTTCTAATAGCCTTCTAATACCATTTCAAATACACATTTATAGCCATATCACGCTACGTGATGTGGCTATAAATGTGTATTTGAAATGGATTACAGTTACAGCTGAAGAAACCTTTTGGATAAGAGCTGAAACGTCTTCAAGAAACTGAAAGTCCAGATGCCTTTCTTTCGACACTACAATGACCTGGATGACTGAGAACCTTCACAGACATATTTTCAAATGAAAAGAACTTTTCAGTAACCTGAACACATACAGTAATCATTGATGGCACAGAGGAGTACTGATATAGCTAGTATTTTGGTCAATTTATTTTCTTGCAGTGACATTAACGCAACAGCAAATCCAACTTTACTTGTCATTCAGTACAAATTTCCATGCAGTGAAGGTGGAATGCCTGGTTATGTCTCGGTTAATTTGGTAAAACTGATTACTTCTGATGCATTCAAACTGTAAGAACTCAAATACAGAGCAAAGCAGATGAAAAAACAATTTTTGGGTGGATGGAGATGAGCGTGGAATCCAGGACCCTAAGATGAAACAATGATTGAGGAATGATGACATATGGTAGCTGGTTGTTACAAAAGGAAGTCACAGAGGAAAAAAATGGAGGCTTTGTTACTGCAGGAATAAATATGCACTTATGGATCTTAAGAGTGAACATCAGTCTATCAAAACTGTTGACGGGAGCAATTTAGCGAGGAGTGGACGGAAGCACAGGGGATAGAGATACTCCAGCTTGGTGATTTGTTGTCGAGGACCAGGTGTCAGCTGATGAACTGTTGGAAACCGGAGCAAAGCTGTACCTAGAAGCTTTGCCCCCACACAAACGTGCATACACAAGGGGAAGGGGAGGAGAGCCAGGGAAACACACACAAAGCATCCCTGTAGGCATAGGAAGAATTTCACAAGCACCTGTTTTCTTTTGTTTTCTTTTGTTTTCAGATATCACACAACACAACAAAAAACAACCAAAAATGTCTACTCAGATCTCCTTATGCTTCAAAATAACTAATTTATTTTAAGCTTTGATCCTTATAAGCTTTCCCTTAACTCAATATCATCAGGTCTGTCCACGTGTTTGCTGAAATTTGTTGAATCATAAGTTACGTTCTCAAAAGTGCTGCAGAATAATTAATTTCCCAACAATTAATCCTCCTCTTTAGTGTCACAGTTCGATATTACTACATATACAATTTACATTCAAGCAGCTATCCATGTTTTTGCAAATACATAAGGATATGAAAAAGTATCACCGCACTTCCTATTTGTGTACCTGGGTAAAAAATATTTCTATTATCATAATCATTACATTTTTCTTCCTTTCTCTAAAGTACCTTTTAAATGTTCTTTTAATTTCATTGTCACGTCTGTGCTTGTCAATACCTCACAGAGGAGCACACCTTTGTTAATTACCAGAGAAAATTCTACATCACTATGGTAGGATGATGGATCACGATATGCATCCCTCTAGGCAATTATTCCTTTGTAGCACATGTAATTAAGTAGGGAAATATAATGTAGCAAATTAATTAGGATTAATGGGGCTAATTTGAATGGACAGATTAAGTGCAGTGTTTTAATGCTCTCATATTTTACGTTTTTTTAAATGAAAGACATCTCAGTCCGATCGTCCTCACTGTCTCTCACCACACATCAGTCTCTGGAGACTGAAGGTGACAGGAGAGAGATAGTGTCGTTGACAACCTTGTAAGGAGCTTAATTTAATACTCACTTTTCTGTGAATTTCATAAGCACTGCACTACACTGTCACAGTTTGAGAATGGTATGCTGTGTGATGGCGGCACTTAGTATTTAGAACATTCTCTAGATTCCAACTTTATTTATTAATGAATGAATGAAAATGAATAAATAGCTACAAAATAAATAGGAATGCATTTCAGTACTTTTGGAGGTGAGTGAATCTGTAAGTCTCAATTGACAGTCAGCTCTTCAGAATAAACTCACAAATAAATCTCTTACTGAAAAAATGACTGCTCCTTACAAGCAACTTCTACACTACATGTGATTTATGTGTGTGTGAATGGGTAGATACTGGATGTGTAAAGCACTTTGGGGTCCTCAGGGACTAGTAAAGCGCTATACAAATAGGCCATTTACCATTTACCATTATGTCTGAGATGATACTGTTTTATGGGCATGCTGCACCCATGTGTTTGTTTGTCCATGTAGTGGAGGTTATTGTCATGCTGCCTGTGTGTCTACGTTGCAAACTGTCTAACACTCCTCTTGTTAGTTTGCAGATGCTCTGTCCTACAAATGACAGGCAGACACATGGGAGTGTGAATTAGAATTCACCTCTAATCACTCTCTAATTCACCTCTTGTCACTCTGGAGGCTCACTCACAGCACTGTTTCTGCCACATAAGCGCTTTGTAGGTGAATGCTGATGTGAGGATTTTGAGCAACCCCTATGTGTGCACACAATTACAGCTATAGACTGCAGGTTCATATTCACTCCGTCAAGCTGGCAAGAACAATTTTATTTGTACAACACATTTCATTCTAGATGGAGGTACGCTACATGCTGTGCAAAGCATGAGCCACCATGAAGATTGGGGCAAAAAATGATATAAACAGATATAAGCAGGTGATTTCATGAACTAAAGACCATCAGCGTGTAAAACTCGATAGTTAAAATCAGTGAAGTGAGGAAAAAATGAGCTATTCACACTCGTTGTGGTGAGCCACTATATGAGGTTAATAATAATATATTAATATTATACTTAATGCATTATATTATTTTTTCAAAATGATAATAAACCTGATTTTCTAAATGAGCTTTTATGGTCTTTACATCCTCACAATCATGTTCAGTGATGCTTTTTATGGCAGGGAAACATTTTTGTATTAATAATATTCCGCAGTAATTTCCACACTGTGTTCTACATTTAGATCATTTTGTTGCTCAGAACTTCTGCAAAACTAGCATGCGTTCATTCAGCATAGTACACGATCGGATACTGGCCTTGTTTTAACATTTATTTAACCAGGAAACTAAACTGTGGGAGCATAAACCTGGGATATTTTCTATGGAAGGAAGAACCTTCCATAGTCCCTGGAAGTGATGCAAGCACAGTAACATTAAAATTCCACACAGACAGGATCAACTTGAGGCAACAGTGGTAGCCACAGATCAACTGTGGTCCTAAATTATTCTCAGTGTTAGCAGTGTAAATCTGATCTGAGAGCTTTCGCTTGGTGTAGTAGCTTTCACTGCGTTCTATCCAAACTTCTGTTTATAAAACTCAGTTTCAGAATGACTGGAGCCTTTCCCGGTGACAATATGGTTTTTTTCCTATTAATATATATATATATATATATATATATATATGGAGCCACTGTGGCTCAGGACATAGAGCGACGAGTGTCTATTCGGGAGAGTGGAAGAGCTAATTTCTCTACGTGTTGAAATATCCTCGCATAAGATACTGAACCTCAAACTGCCCCTGATACATTCATCAGTAACTGGGTGTGTGTGAATGTTACACAAGGTTCTTAAAATGAAGTGCTATATGACCGTGTTCATGACGGAATGAATGAGGGCTTTGGTACTTTTATAGTGCTTTTCTACTCTGAACACTCAAAAGGCTTTTTACTAGTCTATTTAGTAATATACATAAACTACCAACACAATTTAGACCATATGGTTTAATGCTATGCCAGCGAACCAGCTACAAACCTTCATGACACGGACACAGGAATTTTGTGGATTTCCTGCCGTGTTTCTCAGTTTTCTCTGAGTCCTGTGGATTGAGGAAAGGGCTGTCTGTAATCAACCTAAGTCCTGTTTGTCCCTTTAAATTCTAATCCACAATGGGGTGACAGAATCCAATACTGACATTTATATGTAAAAATATATAAGTTGGCTGTGACTCTTCTGCTGTTTCTACTTTTTGTGTTGGCGTGATGTGTATTGTCATGCTGGACAAAGCCACTGTCATCGGCAAGTGCTGTTGCCTTGGCGGGAGTTCATGTAGTGTGCATTTCGTTGCCAAGGCCTCACATCAGGTGGTAAAATGATATCAAAATGATCAATTTTTATTTATTTCTCCTATCAGTGATTTTTATGGGTAATTTTATGGATTGTGTTCTGTATTTTGAGCTTCTAATCTTAATATGTAAAAGTTTAACAAGGTGCTCCTAACAGCTTAACAGACAAAAATACAGTATACAGATAGAGTTTAATGTGGTAAAAGCTGATGACTCTCAAAAGCATTAACAGGGGAGTTGCAACAATCATGGTGTTTTTGTAGGAGAATGAAACATTTTCAGAAATACACAGATGGGTGTAGGCAGGTCGCTGCAGTAACTCCAAGTTATTAGTCACCAAAGACTAATGCTGAACACATGAATTTGTTACCTTGAGATGGTAGACAGTAGGACAAACAGTGGGACAGGATGTGGTCTAGTAGGGATCATTAGTGAGACTGTACTACATTATTGGCTAAGAGGCAGGTCACTATAACTACAATAAAAAATTAAAGTCAAAAAGCAGTGATAATCATGTCTCACCTATTTGCATGTGGAGATTTGTTGCTGAGTTCTTTAGACCAAGCATTTTGGCCAGTCATGTGAAAAATTTAAGTCATGTCTAACATATTAGACATGACTTTCTGTGTCCATTGTGTAACATTAGAGAACATTCAAGTATTATATTATATCACATGTAGAACCTACAATGGATGAACAATGTCTGTGGCATCATCCTAATTTTCTTTTGCCACTAGATTGAAATATTACTGACATTGATTATGTAGATATCTCCAGGCTTGGAATTATGAAGCATGTACAGTTTGAGGCATACTGCTTAATGTACATTTAAGTTTTAAGAACTTCTTGTGCCTTGGTCACAGTGCAGCCAAAAGCTTAGAATCTCAGAGCATTTACCATGAAAAGGTCTTTATATGAAACAAAGATGATGTTGAGCCAGTTAAATCTCTTTGGGGAGTTTGCCAAAATACAATGACTGAAAATATTAATATTGCTCAAGGACTACTTTCAGTCTTGACACATCTGTAATTGAATTCCCTGTAGTGAAAAACTGCTGAGTGTCTAAATTTCAATATGGTGTACGATAAAGGAACAATGCTATATAGAAATTGTGAGAATTAAACTTGGAAATCGATTAAGCCTAATTTTAATGCCTGAAATATATCTGCATCCACCATGCCAAATGTCCCATTGTTTCAGTTTTACTATTTTTCCTCTAATGTTTAAAAAAACCCCAAAACAAATTCTACTCCAATGCAGAAAATTCCCCTCAGGAAGTCAACTGTATTTTTAAAGTATTGTTATTTTTTAAGTCTCCATGTAAAGTCTCGTCAAAATACATCTGATGTTTCACACGAGTCCTTCCACTTGTTGCCAAGAAAGTATTCTGAGGGTCAAAGGGGATATTTTATGTATGTTAAAGCAGGGCAGATGGAAATTTTAGCATGTAAATTATTTTTCTGACAGTCATTGTGAACACTGCTGGTGCTTAGAGCTGACAGAACTGCTCTCAAAAAGTCATATCCAGTAAAGTGATACGTGGGAGTCCATAAATTTGCCATGTTTTGCATTATTTTCCAGATATGCCATAGAGCTATTTAATAAGGACAACAAAAGCATAAGAAAATCAATGAATATAGAAATACATGTTTTAAAAAGATTCAAACAGAGGAGGAACACCAAAAATGAATCAAATAGTAGATATGGAATAGAATAAGCCTTAAAATTTACTGGATTAATGAAACGCATACAATGCCTTATTGTATACTTTTCAAAATAGGATTTATGTTTTTGAGTCTCAATCTTCTTTTGTTTCTTTAATTCAATTATCTGCATTACTGTCTCTTTCTCTGTCCGTGCTCCCTTTCTTCAATCTGTTGAAATACAAAGCTTGACTAATATGGATGTTTTAGAGTACAGGTCATATGTGCTTGTCAGCATCTACCACATGCTCGGTGTCCCCCTTGAAAAATTAAAATGGTAACTTTGCTAGTTTGCTCTGTGCTGTACACAAATCAACAACATGCCCGCCTGTTGTGGAAGAGGCAACCTATTGCTCACCCTGGGTCTGTTTGATACCAAAACAAAGATATGAGGCATTGACTGCTGTCTGAAAATTTGCAGATTTACAGTTTGGACTGTTGGGTTGTCAAATACAATAGTTACAATAATCCAAAGAAATTTATGTAACAGGAGATTACTGTGACATTTTACATATACAGTGCAATGGTACTAGGATAATACAATATTAAAATGTATCTTGACCACATAAATATATGTATGTGTGCATATATATA
>NW_005187628.1:320070-326689 GCF_000239375.1 Pundamilia nyererei | reverse complement strand
AGGACCCTCAAGCTCCCAGGCCTCTGGTAGAGGACCCGAGCTTGAAGGATAAACCGCCCGCAGGGGCGTGCTGGGTGTATATATATATATATATAGCATATAAATGAATAAAAACACACATGACTCTCTGGGTGTTTCTGCTTCCTCCAACAATCTAAAGACATGATAGTGATTATAAATTGTTCATAGGTGTGAATATGAATGGTTGACTGTCTCTCTGCATTTGCCCTGCAACATGCTGGCGACACTCACCCCATGGTAGCTGGGATAGTCTCCGGGATCCTGAAAAATGCTAACAATAATGGTTTATATTTCCTTAGATGCTATAATGCACTGAGAAGAGGTTTTACTATTATGATTGGTCCTTACACTAAATAATTTGTGGTGTCCCCCAGGGACCCCAATTTGTAGTCATGTATCTTAAATATATATAAATGATATAAAAATGATATACATGATATAAAATATAGTTCGGAAGATGGTTAATCTGTTTGTCCTCATTACGCAGCATTTAAAGTCACGAAAGCCCAAGATAAAATTGTTTTCAACAAAATCTTTAAGCTTCATAGAAACTTTCATTGTCAGTTCCTAAAACAGAACGCAAAGCTTGTTTTTTGCCTACAATGACACGACACTGCACAAACATGAATGAAACATAACGGGGTAAATGATGATGAGTGTTAGACACAGTTGACTGTCTTTCGATCAGGAGAGAGGGGAGGGGGATAAATTATTCCCTCTGAAGCTGAGTACACCATAACAGACAGAAGAGGAGAAAGTTAATTGGCTGTCTCCTGGTGAACTGGGATCTCTATTCACTTTAACATGCAAAAGAACCACTAATTATAGGACACAATGCACTGCTATCTCCTGGCTCAGTGCATACTTCTCAGGTCAGACAATCAGATGTTCTCTGTAAAATCAAAGCAAAACACATCATGGAGGAGAGGCTGTAATTAGCCTTCACTCTCCAATGACATGAAAGGCTAGATGATTGAAAATATGCAAGAAGATACGATGGAATGGAAAGCTAGCAACCCTGAAATTTGCATTCATATATATATTTGATCACTTCATTAAGTATACTTCCAAGTATTGGTTATACATCTTGCCTTCAGAACTACTTTAATTCTTCATGGCATAGCTTCAACAAGGCACTGGAAACATTCTTGACATAAATCCCCAATTGCTTCTGGATTGAGTCTATTTGAGTACAGTGAAGGATCTGTATGTTCAAGAACCCAGTCTGAGCTGATTTAAGCTTAATAATATGGTGTGTTATCCTGAGCAGCCATCACGAGATGGGTACAGTGTGATGATAAAGGGATGGACATGGTCAGCCACAATTTGCTGGGCTGTAGTGTTACATGACCAACAGCAGCCTGAACCATTCATACCAGACATGAGTGATCCATGCTTGCTTGTTGCTTATGCCAAATTCTGATCATGCCATCTGAATGTCACAGCTTCCTATTAGCTTGAATTGGTTGAATTCTGCTGCTTTTTTAGAGCATTCTCTGTCAACTTTAGAGATGGGATTTAGAGATTAGAGATTTAATGGGAAAATCCCACTATTAGAAGTTTCTGAAATACGCAGAAAAACATAATACACCGTGGAGAGGCAGGTCATCCATCACAGGGTACATATATGAATAGTTTTCATAAAGCCAATTTTGGCTGCTCCTCTATTCACAAGGGGTTGCCACAGATGGAAGCTCTGCATATTGGATTTGGCAAAGCAAACCCTAAGGGATTTATGTCTTCTCTCTGGGTCGAATGAGGTGCTTTCACTTGTTTGGCAAGTCTGTAAACCACTACACTATAGAGTCATAACATATGATTAGCATTCAGATCTCAAAATTTGTCCCTGATAAACTTCATAAACACATCAATATGTTTTATCTAAGATTGTATACACTGTTGTTTTTTTCATTTAATGCATTAAAAAAATAATCTAATAATGTAAAATAATGTAATAATCTAAATTGTTGGTCATTTGAGGTTGGAGAGCAAGCTGTTAAGTGAATGTTTATTGATTTAATACATCCATCTATTGTGGGCGATCGTGGCTCAAGAGTTGGCAGTTCGTCTTGTAATCAGAAGGTTGCCGGTTTGAGCCCCGGCTCCCACAGTCTCGTCATTTTGTCCTTAGGCAAGACACTTCACCCTTTGCTTACTGCTGGTGGTCAGAGGGCCCGGTGGCGCCAGTGTCCGGCAGCCTCGCCTCAGTCGGGGCGCCCCAGGGCAGCTGTGGCTACAATGTAGCTTGCCATCACCAGTGTGTGAATGTGTGTGTGAATGGGTGAATGACTGAATGTAGTGTAAAGTGCTTTGGGGTCCTTAGGGACTAAGTAAAGCGCTATACAAATACAGGACATTTAGCATTTATTACACAGCAACATTCATCTGGATTCATTCAGACACCTCTGAATTAAATTCCAGTACTATCCTGTTTAGTTCTGTTTTCAGTGTACAACATGCAACGAAATATGCAGTAAGAGCTATGATAAGAAATAGTCTGTGCTCTAACCGAGTCGAAATTTCTTCAATAGCCAAAAAAGAAGGGAACTGCAGATTGCTATTGTCACATTGTTACAGCATAAATTATTGTGAAATGCACTTCTACCCAACGTCAGCCTAGGAAAAAAGAGCCATGTAGGTTGTGCACCCTTCTAGTATAAGAGCCTTGTCTCATTTATTTTGATGGTTGGACTTTTAATCCCTCAGTTAAGCACAGTAATTGTATTCACTCTCTATGCGAAGCCAATCTGACCCCTGACTCCTGGCATCATATGCACTATAGAAAATATAACATGATTTGGCACCTGGGTTTGGACCCCTGATACAAGTCCAGTCTTAGTAAAATTACAGTCTTCAGCTGCATGAGTCGACTTCAAATGTCAGCAATTCATGGGCTCGCGGAGAGGGTTGGGCGAGTGCAGAGTTAAATGTCAAGTAATGCTTTTTAAACTAATTGCCTTCAGTGTCTTTGGAGAAGCCTCTGTGGGCTGGGACTGATTAGAAAAGGCAGTTTCATGTATCTTACCACCTGATGAGTAGAAGGATATTGTTGCACTCTCAAAAAAAGAAACTCTAAGTAGTCTTACAAGTTCGTTGCTGTAAAAACTTAAGGATGTTCATTTTGTGTTACTACAGGGTTTTTAATACTAAAGTTTGTTGCAAAGTATTTTTTTCCACAGTGGGGCTTAAATCATTTCTGTCACACACTCTGCAACACAACATTTCTGCATGACTTCACTGGTAATTTACACTTATTTGTACAATGACACATGTAGTGCTTCAATATGGCACAGTATATGTATAACAGAAAGCGATCAGTGCTCCCAGCAGAGCGATAAATGTTGTATTGCCTTTTAATAGTCTACAGTAGGGGCACCCTGTGGTGTTTTATAGACAAGCTAAGATTTGTATTAATGTTTGTTTAATGTACTTCTAAATTGTATTTAAGTGATGAAATTGTTGAGTTTTGGTGTCAGGGTTGACTCTTCTTGATTCTTATCATATAATCTGGTGTTTGCTCTATAAAAATCGATTTGCTTGGCAGTCAAAGGTTATTAAAAAATCAATAATAACATATATTTTGAATTTTAAAAGTTACGATTTGTTTTCAAGTTTAATCTATTATTTTTTTCTGGCTCAAATAATATAGCGGGGTAGCATCACCACAGAAAAGAAAGGAGAATGCTAAGAGGGTTAATGGAAAGCTGGCATGGCCTAGCTAGCACACCGAGACAGATGAAGAAAGATGCAGTGTATTTATTGTATTGATTATCTATTGTATCCATTAATGGCTTTTTTATCTATTTTGTGGTAAAAAAAAACAAAAATTACTAATGAAAAAAAATTAAGTCACTAGGTCATTTTTCAAGTTAGAAGAATTATTTTACAAAAAGTGCTTTCTGTAGTGATTTTTTATGTTAAATGAAACAAAGAGAAAAAACTAATATGACCAAATGACTTTTATATGAAGCAAGATTTCACATCTATGTCTTTGCCATTGTACCTGAATAACTTTGCATTGTCTAAAATTATAGAAAGAAGCTTAAATTTGTATGTTAGTAACTAGTAGAGTAAAAGTGTGAGCTTTGTGTCCCTTTTGTTTTAAACAGTACAAAAACAGGGCTGGAAGTCAGTCACTGCTTAAATATGTCTAAATGATATTTTTCCTTATCTGTCATGTTTTTCTTTTTTTCAAATACAATCCAGGGGCCCATTTATCTGATCACAGGCATGTTGTCATCTTTGAATGATCACTTTGCAACCAAGTTCAATTTAAGATAAGCCAATGATGAATCAGATGTATGTGAAGTTTTGATCAGACAGCTCACTATCAGGTAGTTCCTCGAGTGGTTCACTTAATGTGACACTTCCTTTTGGGCTCTCCTAATATATGGTCTTTTGAGGATCAATTGTGAGGCCAAGGTTTTGTGAACAATCAGAAAAAAAAATAACTGAAATTATATCTTCCCTAAGCTAGCTACTAATATGCCTCAATACACAAGTTTTCATTGGCTGTGTGTAACAAAAAACATAGCAAAATATAAGCAGTTTTAAGATTAAGAGCCGACAGACGTCTTAGGTGCTTTTAAACAGCAGAGCCTGTAACTGAACATATAAATACTGAGAATTCAAATACAGTGTTTCATTATATGTACAGACATTGATAGTGTTTTTATAAGCTCATGCTATGAGCTTTTTGTTAGCTAGCTTCACATTTAAAAAAATCATGAATTTGAATTTTCATAATACATAGGTCATATTTGCAAATGAAAATCACCATATGGCTTTTGTGATGTCATTTAAGGTGAGTGTTTCTTATGAATGGAAAATTACTCACTAATTAGACAGTCATAAAAGTGCAGAGCTGCAGTCTGTTTTGGTTTCTTACATAGATCTGATATGAATACCAATTCAGGGCCTGAGATGCAAATTTAAACTGCTTTGAAATACAAGAGATTGCTTTTTCATCTGGCCATCTTCTTCTCAATAGAGGAATGATTTATTTTTGCGCAAATAAATTCATTCAATGAGAGCTTAATTAAGCAGTGATTCATGATTTGGGCTAAGCCCAACTCTCCCAAGCTTTCAGAAGAATCTCATTTTCTTGAATAACATTGATTCTTTTTTTCTTTCTTCAAAAACCCCTCCCCTTTCACTCAACTGATTAGATTACTTCACATCTGACTCATGATTTTGTGCATTTAGTGAATACAGAAATTCAGTGTAATGAGTGGATATTTTTAAAAAGTCTATCAACTGTACTAACAGCCTAATAACAGAAGTACAACTTAGTGTTTAGTGCTTAGTGCAAACCTTTCACTCGTCCATCCTCAAATACAGGAATACAATAACTTATATGGAACGGCATTTAGGAAACTATTAAAACAAAATGAACAAATAGTCCCTCATTTTGTGTGTCTTACTGTGTTCTTGCCTGTTTAACTCCACAGTGCTTTCCCCTCTGTACGTCATTATTTGGATTTTTCTTTCGCTCTGTTTCTGGAGTTTGCATTCTTGACTGTTCAATAATGCAAACTCCAGAAACACCTCATTAAGCGAGGTGGCACTCACCTCACGTAATGACACTAATGCTATACATATTCCAGTGCTTTGTATTTGTGTCAGTTATATGAAAATAAACTTGCTTTGGTTAGAGGCTGAAAATGTGACATTGGCTCTTAGCCTTTTAGGCTTGGAAAAAAGATTTGTACTAGGACAAGTGAGACATTTAGACTGTAAGCAATGGGCAACTGCTTGGCATGATATACACAAATTACACAGTGTATCTCACATTTAACTACCATTAAAACATCAGACAACATACAATACAACATAGTAATATTTCTAAAATAAAAACTTAGAATTGTTAGCTGGCTGGAGCAAATCTGTAACTACACAGTGCCATTTACATGTAACAGATGAAAATAGAAGGAGTGGGCTTTGGCATGTGGGATTGTTACTCAAGGCAACGCCCTGTCATAGTCCACCTCTGGTTTGTTTGCTCTAACTCTCTCTGAGTCAAGGATGGGACGCCGGCAGGGTGGAGCCGGGTGCCTCTCTCGTGAGCTCTTTCCTACATAGAGAGTAATCTGAAGGTATTTATCATTTATTCAGTCCACTCTTTGTGTGGTAACAACCACAATAGCTCAATCGAAGGGTAAGATGCACATTTCAGTTTTTGTGTTAGATCTTTGTTGGATTTTTTCCCCCTATTTCTTAAGGACATCACTTACAGATTCTGTTTATCTGCTGCAAATATCAAGTCCCTCACTTCTTCTTGTGTCCTTCTTTTGTTCCAATTTATCATTTTAAACAAAACACCATGCTCACCTAGTTGGTACAAAATACCATTGTATGCCTGTCAAACTCTGTTACTAGCAGCATGTCACAAAAAACATCATTTGTTCCCATTTCTTTCACTGAATCTACAAACAATGCCAAAGATAACAAAGTGCCTAAAGATACAATTTAAAATCACTTATTTGCTAAATTGTTTGATATATGTAGACACAAGCGATATGCACTGGTTCATCCCTTAAGTTAGGTGCCTTTTTATCATTGAATGATACATAGGTCATTGTTAGGTGCCTTAAAAAAA
>NW_005187628.1:314605-320050 GCF_000239375.1 Pundamilia nyererei | reverse complement strand
CACACACACACACACACACACACACACACACACACACACACACACACACACACACACACACACACAAAACTTTCCTCTGCCAGATACTCAGATGGAAGGACTTAAATGGACTGAAAATAAGAAAAAGCAGCTAATGTCCAAAGAAGAACTTTCACGAATTCACAAAGTCTAGAGAACTATTGCTCAAGGTCAGTTTAAAAAATATAAGAAAGTCTGGTTCCTTGGAAGCAAAAGAAATGAGGGGTGGCTAATGACTTTTGAATAGCACTATATATCCGATTACTTCAGGCAAGCAGAATTCAACTTCTAGAGCAGAGTCTCATGCGAGAGCATGACTCCCTTGCAGCACTCACCAAGCAGACACTTTCACGCGGATGATGCCTGCTTTTTTTGCTTGGCTTTTCAGTTCTATGAGTGTAGGCTAAATTTATGTGCAAGGAATTTAGTGTGGCACTGAATAACAGCGCTTGTGAAATGATTTTATTTGCTTGTGATTGTGCTTTGTTTTGCTTGTTGCTTTTGATATAAATGTGCTGCAATAATTTCACAAAACAAAATGCAAGAGAAAACACCAAGCTCAGCCAGGATCACAAGAGGAAGGTGGTAATTCAAAGGTCATTACCGGAGTGTGCAAAAACAATAAAGCACAGTAGGATTTGGGAGACTTTTTCTATTCACCTGTTGGTGAAAAGCCAGTCCAGCACCAAGTGCTCTGAAAGTCAATCTTTCACTGTTAACCTCCTCTCCAGCCACCATCCAATCTGTGACTCTCAACAATGTACAATCTGCTCTCCAAAACAAAAGCTCAAACAATGTGCCCAGGGTTTAATATTACAGAGGGCTTCAAGGCCATTTTGATATTTCTGTCACATTACATTGTGTTAAAGTTCAAATGTGACTCTGGTAACCATGACTGTTTTAAAAAAAACTCTGGGTATAAAAGGTGGCCAGAGCAGGTGTTGGTATAAAAACAAAGTCTAGCCATAGATTGTTATAAAGTGAGAAAGAAAACAAAAGGATTGATATATCTTGATATGTTTCTTGCTGGCAGGTGATAAAGGTAGAAGGCATGCAGGGTTATGTAAGTATGAATAATAGTAAGCAATGGCGGGCCGAAATGTGTCAGTGTTGGGTGTGTATACTCTCTGCAGGGTGTAGTCTGACAAAAATGGATTGTATGGTTAAAATCAGCTTAATTTTTCCTATTTTAAGAAGTGACACTTTGCCTCTCTGCTTAAGCTTAGTATTTTATGGATCGTCTCATTAATCAACTTTATATTTATGTAATAGAAGCACTTGATTGGACTTGTGTTGGACATTAAAATGCTCAGATGTGAAAAACTGAAAAGCTTTGATTCACCATCCCAAGTGAGAAATGATGATTCAAGTTACAGCAGGAAGATTAGCTGAAGCTGCCAAAGAAAAAAAAAATGTAAATTTTTAACTGGATGTCTCTACTAGAAATTTTGCACAACAACTTATTATTGATTTTTAAGCAAAATGTCTAATTCTAGGCTTAGTCGGATTAATCATTAATCAATATCAATATTAATTAATCAATATCAGTTGTTTCTTCTCTGTGACATCTTCTGTCATAAACAATGATTTTTCATCATGCTTTTATTAATCTGTGCTTGTCTGCAATGGATCTTTCTTTAAGATAACTTTAAATGACTTAAAGAAAATAAATGGATCGTTTCAAAACCAGAATATGGTCGACGGTGAAAAGGTGCATGTCTTGGCACGTACTTTTTGGACGTCCAGTACTAGTTATCATTTTTAAAGTAAAGTAAAAATGAATCTATACTGTAATAGCTAAATGTATACTCAAGCATTTTAAATATTAAATATTTAAATTATTACATTTTATGTATTATTTTAATTAATTTCAGCCTAATTCTTTTTTACAGTCATCATCTGTTATAGAGCTCTATGGTTTGTTCCACTTTAAAAGGTTTATTGATATGTATATACGGCAACTTTATACTTAGTTTTAATTAAAGTATTTGAGATTTAGATCCAGTTTTCTTCTTTCATTTTTAAAAAGTAAATCCCTTCATATTGTTAAAAGGAATAGTATTTTAGCATAATTGAAATAAATGAAGAGTACTTTGTATTCCGATCTCATGTACTCTTAATCACTCTCCTCAGCAGAGCATTGTAGCATAATTTCCTGTTTTGGATGAGACTTGTGGAGTGCCAGTGTTGTCCAGGCCAAGGCAATCTGCATACTGGAAAGCTTTGAGAAAGCATATTTGGCTGCCACAGAAAGGTCTTCATGATAAATTTAGTAATGAAGATCAATCACATCTTAGTACAAAACCTGCCACCTGAGAGATCAATGGTAAATGGAGCTGACACTGAGTTACTCTTCAAATTCATTCATAGTGCTAGAGAAAGAGCACTGTCTTTGCACCCTTTGAGACAGAGACATTTTTTAATGATTTATTTAAAAATGGATGATACCCCTGTCTAAAAAGAATGCTTGGCAGAAAGGCAATAATTGCAGTAATCGCGGTTTGGTGTGATGGTATTCTACATTTCTAAGATTACAAAGCATAACCATGACAGCACTTCATCAGAGTCTTTCCTTACAAAAACAATGTAAAAAGTGAATCAGAATCAAGTAACAAACCATGTAATGAGCTCCGATTATTAAAATGTATGTAAATGTACCATTAGTATTTACAAAGCTGTAATAGCTATAAATACATATTTATAAAATAACAAAAACTATTACTTTGTTTCTTTTTTTAATGTAATTAGTCTCTGAGCCATAGTTCAATGTTATAAACTCTGTAAACTTGCTATGAGTGATCTTTGAGGTCAGTATGAATATCAGTATAGTTATATATTCCATATATATCTCACAAGGTGACATTAACAACCATGCTGCTGCAGTTTGTAGCAAAGAAGGGTTCAAAATGTCAACATGTTCATGGGCGTCAAGCCGGTAAATATAAGCCAGCTATGAGAGAGATGCACTTGAGATGAACTGGAAAGTAGAGCTGAGCTGAGTCACTTAGATAATAAAGTAATGATAAACCATTTTCATGCTTAGTCAACACTTAAAGGCATTTTCTCCCACAAAAACACAAACATTTGCTGTTTTCCTGTTTGCCTAGAATATGAAGATTTCATATTTTCTATTTATTTTATGATTGTAAACTGAACAGACGTGAGGTTTTAAATGTGTTGGTGGAATGAAGCTAAATCTCCTCCTGATAACATTCACCATTTTCCAACAACTGATGGTTGAAAGTTCACAAAGCCAAGAAGTGGATCTTTGAATTTAAGCTTTGTGCCTATAACATAGTGATGTGCTAGGAGTAGCATCATTTTGGCCTGCTATGTTTCACCATTTTGGATTTTGTACTACTTACACAAGTATGTAAACATCTATGTTTGTTGGGAGAACAACTTCTGCTTTCTCCTTTAAACAGCCTCTCAGTAAAAAGTCAGAAAGAGCAAAAGCATGTAAGTTTCATAGCTAAAGGTATGCAGCTTTATGCTGTAGTGGAGGTTGCCAATTTTCAGCATATGAGTTAGCACTCATACCACGGTATAATATCCCCTTCCGCTGACACTTCAGTAACATCGTAATTCCCAGACTTTATGAAGAGACATGATTAGGAATTATCAAAGAGTTATCCAAAACACATACACAGCTCTTACTACTATCAGTGGCTCTACAGTTCCACTAAACTGTGACTAATCATTACATTACTTCAGAGAGTGAGATGAAATGTGTTGTTTTGCAGACCCGCCCTCTTTATAAGCCATACCACTTTACATGTCAAGTAAGGCTCTTTCTGAATCACTGACAGAAGCAGTGACAGAATGGAAACTGGAGAGGAGCACCAGCACATTTCCTGTTACAAAAACAAAAAAAAAACATGGTGAATGCAGTCAATGTAACAGGTGGACTGGGGCCACAGATTGGGTGCTTTGCGCTTACAGTTAATCTTGGAGACAAGAATGCAGTTTCAATAAATCAGGTATCCCGACTCCTGGAGAAAGTTAGGAAAGCGACCACTTTGTTCTGTCAAAACACAACAGCTGCCTAGCAGGAGATACAGGTATTGCTTTTTCACAAACTAATATGCAATTAATACAATAATAACATCATATGACCTGCTAAAGCTTTATGTGAAACTGCCGGCTGCCGTGTCTTCAGCCCTGATAGAAAAGGATGTCAAGGATATTGCTGTCTTCACTGAGAGTGAGGCAAAACTAACAGAAGACCTAATCAAGATTCACAAACCTCTGAAGAATGTGACAGCCCACGTGAACACAGATATATGGCAATGATAATTCCTCTGCAGAAGATGATACTGAAATCCATGACTCAAGTGAAGAGGACAGGTCCAATATCAAAGATGTTAAAGCAGCTATCACTTAAGACCTGGAGGGCAGATACAAAGACTCTGATCTTAAGGACTCTCTGCATGGAGCCAAACCCTAGACCCAAGAACCTAATCCCAGCTGGCGTAATACTCTCTTTAGACAATCTACAGTGATTTAGGATTTAGGGATTACAGACATTGGAGAGCAGGTATTATGGATTTATTTTTATATTTAATTAAATGTATTGTCATTTATCATCAATACTACTGCTGTATTTTTTAAACTAAATACACCATAGTTGTGCCTTTGCAATCATTTTCCTTTTTCCTACTGTCTATTCTGTTGGACAGGAAGGCATGCCACAATTTTTTTTCTTTTTGCTGTTATTAATATTTCAAAACTATTATGCTATTTGCTATTTGTTTTTTTTTTTTAAACTATAAGGTAAACCCGGAGAAGCCCAGGTGACCAGTTCACCCTTAGCAGCAGAGCCACGGGCATCAAAAATGTCATCTCATCCCTGGAAAAAAATGGCCACGGCAGAGCATTTTGGAGAACTTTGTACAACAGATGATAGAACCCCTAGGCCTTTGTCCAGTATCACTCAGGTTGTGTCACATCATGCAGGACATGGTACATCTGTATATCTCTTGGCAGATAATGAGGACAACCCAATCGTCTTGCACAAGAACATGACAACAGAATGAACAGGGCATAGCTGTTTTGAAATAGTTCAGTGTGTGTTAGTTTGGTTTATGCTTATTGTTGTATTGATGGCCTTTAACAGCACAAGTTCAACTGGAAACTTTATTTTACATAGAGAACAGAAAGTCACAGAATTGAAAAAAATGTTTTTACATTTATTTTAGAAGAAAAGAAAGCCTGGTGCTGATTGATCCTATTCTGAAATAAGACAACGTTCCTGCAAGACCATGCTGCTACATACGACATATAACAGACAATCAACACAGGACTACATAAAGTGCAATGTGCAAAAACTGCAAAAAAAACAAAACAAAAACAGTGCAACACCAGACAGAATGGCACGATACAGACACAAGACAGTGCAGACACAACAGTGCAATAGAAACGTGCAAA
>NW_005187628.1:303177-313015 GCF_000239375.1 Pundamilia nyererei | reverse complement strand
GTTTTTTTTTTCTTTTACTTACTTCCGAAAAGAAAACCTAATTTCTGCTGTTCAATAGGCTTCTGAATAAATTAAAACTTTTTAAAATTATGCAAAATGCAAAACGCTTAGCTGTGTCTGTAATAAAGCCGCTGTAACTTCAGAGGTAATGTTCATGTGTTGATTAATGGTTTTCTTTTGCTTTTGATGTACTGCAGAATATTTTTTATAAAATCCCAGGCCAGGAAAAATCACCTTCATGCTTTTCTGTGTTTTATCTTCAGCTACTTTGACACAAAGGCATCTGCTGTGATGCTTTCACCTTTGATAAAGTCTTGCGAGTGACAGCTTCCTTTTTATAGAAACAAAAATGTGTAAATATACTGATCTGAATTATAATATTTCTGACTGTCTGAGACAAAATTTCCCAGATTCAAATCGAATAGAATCGAATCGATTCAGGACCTTGTGAATCGGAATCGAATCGATTTTAGAAATCAGTGACGATACCCAGCCCTAGGCTATACCAAGAAACTGAAACTGAAGATGCGAGGAAACTGCCATGATGAAAATAAGAACCAACACTCACATTAAGCAATAAACAGGAAACATCAACTACTGGAAATCCTGGGACACATTCTAAGGTCCTAAATGTGAGCTGGCACATTTATTTGTTTATTTTAGGGATAAAAAAAAAAAATTCACCATCCTACCCCAGATGAGTCACTGGCTTAATATATATTCAAATAACCTTCATTTAAATCCTGCCAAACACAACTGCAGATTTGTGGGGGCACTAAAACAGAGCTGTATTGTCTATTTGGATTCCTCATTGAGCCCCAGAGAAGGGGATAAAGTTAGAGTATGAAAAATAGTTAATACAAGTGATAAATTGCACTGATTCAGTGGTAAATAATAAGAAACCAATTACCATAAAGGTAAAGTGAAAATAAAGTGAGTGGAAGAAAAGTGTTGCTGAGATAAGATTATTCTGCTAATTTATGCTTCTTCCAATCCTCTCCCTCAGTGACCTGAAAATCCAGCATGATTGATATCCTGTTGTGTTAAATGCATTACTGAAGAAGAAGGCTGCAGTTGAATACTCAAAAATATTAGGTCCAGTGTCTTCTCCTAAACACTCTCCTTGAACTGGAAAACAACACGAGGTGAAGAAAAGATGAGAAGAGGTTGTTTCCTAGCTACACTTTCAGTAGGCTTTATAAGTAGGAGGATATTCACATAAGATTGCCAACACTGCAGCTTAGATTTTTCACCCTAAATTGTTGCCTGGTTGTATCATACAGGCTATATAAATGTGGACAACACGGTCAGAAATATTACTTCATTACTAGGTTTGGAATTGAAATTAAAAAATAAGGAATACATATGAATTTAAATGGAGTGGCTGGTGATATGTGTTTCTGTCATCAGTTCAAAAATACAATGCATACATACAATACAATACAATTACTGACTTTCAATATTTGGTACAGACTTGGTGCAGATTTGATTTGATTGGTATTTTAGTCATTTTAAAATAATTGCATTTACCTTTTATTCACAAGTGGTCTCGAATTTTTTATTTTTTAATGTGTTGAAAATATAGTTTTAGAAATAAAAGAAATATAAGCCATAATTCTGATTTGTCAAAAATATGATAATTTACTATAAGAAGAGCTTCCCTATGAAACCACTTTGCTTCAACGTCACGGAAGAACTCAGTAACCGTGACGACTTGCTGCCTCTCGTGAAGACTCAGGATTAACACAGTTGATAAAGATTTTATTCATCAGTATTTTAATTGATAAGAATAAAATTAATTCTAATAAGGAAAAATAAGCAGCTCCTATCTTCTTTGCAAATTGGACACCTTAATTTAGGTAAATTTAGAGAATTTATTTTATACACAAATACACAAATTGTTTTTCTGAGTATTTACTTGTATCTTGAGTTGTTAGTGATAATATGGAGAGGTCTCTTCTGTTCTCACTGCGAGGAGCTAAGGTGTGAAAAAGACACCTGTGTCATGGTCCTGAGTCTGATGACTCAGTGTTTTGTGTTTCCTTATAATATTCTCTGTTCGTGTTTATTCTGGTTATGTCTTTCATTAAGATTTGCCATTTGTTAGGTTTCTGTTCTGTGCCTGCCCTGGTCCCACTTTTCTGTGTTCCCTCTGTCTGTCCATGATGTCATAGTGTCTGTTCGTGAATTTGTCTGTTAAGTTCAGTGGCTAGTCTGGGTCTCTGTGTCTGTGTATTTCCTGTTTTACTTTGAAAGTCCATGTCTTATGTGAATGTGTCTCGTCATGTCTGATTACTCCCAGCTATGCTCTCCTTCTGTGTCTCATTCCCTCGTTATCCCTCTGTGTATTTAAGCCTTGTGTTTGCCTCTGTTAGTTGCTGGTCTGTCTGTGTTGTTTCCCTGAGTGGCCCTGTGGTTCCTCCATGTTCTTCCTGTGTTCTTCCTGTGTTCCTCTGCATATCACCCTGAGAGTTTTGATTCAGTTCCATGTGTTTAGGTTTTCCCAGTTTTAGTTTATTTATTAGTTCCTATCCTCGCCATCTCCACTTAAAAAAAAACCCTTACTTCTCATATCAACCTCTGCCTGCACTTGGGTCCTTACTTCACCTCCACACGTCCGCCATCGCAACCGTGACAACCTGTGTATGAAAACCAATAACCCTTGTGTTACTGCCATAAGGGTCCCTCAGTCACTACAAATAGAGGAAGAAACAAAGTTATTGCAATCGTGTGCAATGAACTTGTAATCTTGTAATGGTTGCTTCAAAATGAGTGCGAGGTCTGTAACCATTTGCAGTCAGTTGCCGTCTTAAAAGTAACTTTGGTGTCTTGATGTAATTTATTGACAGTATGACGGAGTCTGTCTGCTATTAGTTTGCAAATGAAAAGGGTCAAGTTGATGATTACATCCACATTACAATTTGTTTGTGATAATATGGTGAATAACTGTAACCAACAGACAACTATTACAAAGCTGTTGCCATCTATGCACGTAGAAGTTCACATTAAATGATAATTCACATTAAGTGCCAGTCCAGCAAGAACCTCATGGATCTAAAACAGAAATTCCTCCACAAATCATAATGCAGTTGCTACAGAACAAACAACTTAACTGCAAAAAGGTGCTCAGCAACCTTGCTTTTATATAGGAATACAACCAGTTGGCAATCAGTTGAGTCAAGTCTCCTTTTGCAAAGAGATATGTTGCAGATGAGTTGCACTCACTGGCACAGACTGACTCCGATTTATTACAGTGTTTTGGCAAGCTGTCTACATTTATAAATTGTGCATTTACAGGAATTATTTGCAAATCTTCTAAAGTGGAACCTGTGCAACAGCCTTGCGATCACAAGTGATCACCCTGAGTTGCACATTCAACTTCTGGGTGACTTGTTGGTTGGTTGGTTGATTAGTTAATTTTACTTGGTTACTGAATGCCAAAAATTTCAGTACAGTCATGTGCAACCATCAATTACTCTAGCATGACTGAGCCAGAATGAAATGTAGCCACTGCATTTACACTCATCACCTACATCAAAACAGTTAACAACTTAAAGTGTACTGCTTTAATAAACCTTTTTTTTTTTAACTTAATTTAAAACATAATAGTTCATTTAGATATTCAATATAAGTCTACTCAACCCAGTATCACAACAAAACGTGTAATAGACACACCGGTCCACCGTGTCAATTTCAAACTTTGCCTCCAAAAATGTAATAAACATGCATACAGAAACTGCATTACCAACAGGGGGAGATAATATATTTAAAGCCACGAAGTCGACAGTGATCAGAAAACGTATTAATTACATTCCAGGTTCCTTAGCTGTCAGAATGAAATAAGGTAGGCAGCTAATATGCATTTCAATGCAAATGTCTTAATAGTAGTATCTGTTTAAATATGTCTGTGAAGGTTCTCAGTCATCCAGATCATCGTAGTCTAAGGAGCTTGGAAAGAAAAGCGTCTGGATTAAGTGGACTTCTTTACTGGCTTCTTAGAGTATCTGTTTAAACACTTTCCTGTGACTGTTTTCATGTTGGCTTGAAATAAAATATCTCTTCTGTAATTACTGAAATTTCAGAATATGTGAGTTTTATTGGGTGTTTAACTAGATCTGACACAGAACAAATGCTGGTTATGAAGGTGATGTTTTTTGTTTGTTTGTTTTATTAATTTTTTGTCATTTTTGTAAATAAAATAGCGTGGACACAGAAGTGATGCACTCTGAACCAGGACTCAGGGACATTGCAGTAGGCAACAAGTATGTACAGCCTGGTTGATTGTTGGGTAGTAGATTAATTGAGTCTCTGGCGTAATTACTCAGACAGGACAGCGGGCAGACACAGATCCTCAGCATCTCTGATTATGTGGTGTTTGTGCTGTGAAAGGGGTCATTAGTCACTCACCACGGCAGCTGGACATCTTCCCAAAATACTTTGTGTGCGTATGTGTGCGCGCTAGTGTTGGAAAGTCAGTGAAATAAGAGAGACTGTGACAGAAGTGGGAACACTGAGACCACACTGCGACGTATACAGAAAAATGTAAAAAGAAAAAGAAAAAAAGCTTGATGAAGATGTTCCTTATTGAGGGCTTTCAGACATGGTTTACGAGTGCTACAAGACACGCAACACAATGAAAACATAAATATTTATGTTAATGTTAATTTCTCAGCGCTCCTATAATCTACCAATCTTTTCCCCCTCTGCATTCCGTTCATTGTTGTCATTTTTATTTTTATTGCTACAGCCTCAAAGCACTGCCTCTGCTCTCTGCTGGCACGCTGCCCTGGACAGACTTGGCATGGTCCTATCCAATTTGGTGCTTTGCTAAGATGGATATGTTTGCTTTTCTTGCTGCTGACAGAACCCCCCACCTCAAAATAAATGTATAAAACAACTGAACTTTCTTTCCTCAAGTTATAGCTGTTGTTAGTATGTTTAGTATGTTCCAAAAGAAACTTTTATCAACAATGAATAATTGTATTATCTTTACATAGTGAAACAAATACACAAAAGAACACAACTGAAGCCAACGGAAAGAAATAACAAATTAATATATACTTTTTTTTTTCTTTAATGAAGAGTATATAGGGGCAGGGCGAAGGACACTGTCTTAGCTGAACTCTGGACACACACACACACACACACACACACACACACACATATATATATAACACATGCAGATATACACTCATCCTCCCTCCCCTTCCAAACGCCTTCAACGCTTATTCCCTCCCGATGCAGGCGGTGGATCAAAGCGGACCAGCGCATATGCTGCAGGCCCAGATGCGCTGTCTAAATGGGCTGTTTCTCACCTTTTACCCATCCCTGTTGCTTGTCATGTGTTTCTATAGTGTATTGACAGTCATGTGCTTTTTGTGCTGGGGTGGTTTTTTTCTGCTCTCAAACTGTTTTCCCATTAGGAGCTAGACAGAAAATGGAAGACAGACCGTTCTTTTCTCAGCTATTTCAGTTCGATTTAATTTGTGCAACAGTCACCTTAAAGTGGTTCACATTATAGGGTAAAGACAGATGGAAAACCAAACATATTATATTTTTACCAGCATCTAATAATAAATAATCTGTTGGGAACCCATATGATGTTAAATCAGTGTGTGTCTTTAAAACAACTGAGATGGTGTGCTGAAAAAACCAACTAATTATGACATCTGAAAAAAATGTTAAAGTCAAAGCTTAATTAAAGTTAAGTTTAAGCATCAAAAATTAGTGCATAAACCTAATTAAAATAAAGTTAAATGAAATAATAACATCATGCAACTGTTCCTTCTATAGCAAAAGCTGAAGAAGCCCATTCCCTGTGCATTATTAATTAATTGGTAGTCTTTAAGCTACAAGCTTCTGAACGTTTAATCTTTATAAAAACTTTAAAAAAAAAACAGCCAAAACTTATTTTCATGTTTATTGTGTCATTGTATTAGTAGTATAATATTAAAGAAGAGTGTTAAGTTAGTCCAGTATTTCTCAAACTGAGTAAGTGGGGAATGGACAACCAGGTTAACAATATGTAATGAAACAAAGTTGAATGAACAGCGTTTTAGGTTTTTTAAGGGTGAAATACTAAAAATGTGACATGAAATACGTTCGAGCAACAAACCACATTTTTAGTGATTGCACTGTCCCTTAAAAATTATTATACATGTTTAAATTGAACAAGTATATTAAAAATATGTACATGTAAATGCATGTACATCAATATCCGAAGAAGTCTTTTTGGTTTTTCAAACACAGATTTTGAATATCCTTGATTTACTCAGATGTTTTGGTTTGTTGCCTAAGGGCAGCATAGCACAGTTAGGCCACTTTTTCTAGGTTATTAGTGGAAAAGCAATGTTTTTAAACTCCAGGCCTTGGGACTCCTTGATTGAAATGATCACGCTGTTATCAGGCAGTAGCTGCACATAATGGGTGGCTGTAGCTCAGGTGGCAGAGCAGGTCAGCCACTAATCAGAAGGTCGGTGGTTCGATCCCAGGCTGCATCCTGGCTGCATGCCAAATATCCTTGGGCAAGATACTAACCCTGTGTTTGCCTACTGGTGGTGGTCAGAGGGCCCGGTGGCGCCTGTGTCCGGCAGCCTCGCCTCTGTCAGTGCGCCCCAGGGCAGCTGTGGCTACAATGTAGCTTGCTATCGCCAGTGTGTGAATGTGTGTGTGAATGGGTGGATGACTGAATGTAGTGTAAAGCGGACTAGAAAAGCGCTATACAAATACAGGCCATTTACCATTTACCATAATACCTTCTTGGTCACTTGAATCAGGTGTGTCGACGCACGGATCGGTATCACCTATTGAGAGCAGTGAGTGATGAAATGTGTGAGCAATCAAACCATGCACTAACATGAACATGTACTGATTTGCAGGAAATGAGCACAGGAGTTTTTTATGGGTGGAAAGAATGTGATTGGGCAGTTAGGGTCATAGGATGACTGCCTCAGTGAGAACAATGAACTTGATGAAAGTGACAGCAAGTAAGAGTGGCTATGAGACAAGCCAGAAAAAGTAAGTTAGACAAACATCGACCTTACCTATATGAAGCATGCCTTTATAAACGTACATGTTTGCTCCCACTGAGCACATAACTACAAATTATACAACTCCTCTGTTTTCACTTTTCTATTTGTTTTTTCATCAAAATGTCTGTGTGTAGTACTTTTTCAGTGACCCAGGCGGGGCTGAACTAGAGGAGAAGAAATTACTTTTCCCTTGTCATGTTAATATTTAATGGAGTACAGAGAAAGCAAACATTAGGAGAAAAACATTCTGTGCGTTGTGGTATATGGTTGCATCCTCTCTGCATTTTGTTTGTAATTGGACAGTACAGCTTACAGTTACATGGGGTGAAAAACAAGGGCATCAGAAAAAATATATATATATCCCAAAGCTAGTAAAACAAGGCTGAATACATGTAATAACTTTGGTTTTCATTGGCACAAGACCACACTGCCTCTCAACTACAGTGGAACTCTTAGCTTCAAACCATAAACTCAGCACATTTTTTAATCAGTTAACTGGCTAGCCAGTCAGAACTGAGCTATGGCTCTGTCTACTACCTGCCACGTCAGCCGGGCCACTTCTGCCTTACAGCCCAAGGGGAATAATGGCTGCTCCTTCATCACTGACACTGTTGAGCACAAGAGGAAAAGATGAATTTGAACTGACGGAAAGAAACCACATGCTTATATTTGCACACAAGCATAGAAATGCACACAGAACAATGTCCCCTGTTCGCATCAACAGATTTGTCGAGTTGTTCTACTGTGGACAGTTTCTTTTCTTTCTTTTTTTAACACATTTTTTTTAAGACTCTCAAAGCTCAGACAGGTGGTTTGGCTGTTCTTTAGCCTTAATAAAACTATGCTAATATTTAATATTCCTGAACACAATTGCCAACTTTACTTAAGCAGTTATATTATCGTCAGCCCGAGCATATTGTTCAATTTGGTTTTACTTTTTTATCCACCTGGGAGAATAAAATGGTCAGTTTGCTATCTAATCTCAATCAACCAATAAGCCAATGAGCCATAGCCCTTTGCTTTTAGTGTTTCCCTATATTAGCCTTATCAGGTTGTTGCTGAGGCTCACTCATTTTGTGGTTAGACTCCACCTCTGCTTTCTTGGACTGCAGCCGGTGGCAGTAGTCCTTGTTCTGCCATGGTCATCCATTGCGAGATGCAGGGCCACTTCAACCTCAAGCGGGTGTGGAAATGTTTCTTAAGCCACTATATTCAGCTTGAGTCCATCCACAATACAAGAGTCTCTGTGAAGAGACAGTTGATACTGGCCCGGTTACTTATTTCTGTTTAGTCATGAGTGATTCAGAGGATATGCTTTGCATTAGATTTTTCGGTTCCTTCAATTAATTCCTTTACTCCGTTTATGCTGAAGAGTGGTCCCTTGGTTCATTGCATCAACTTTAAATTCAAACCTTCAAACAGGTTTGTAGTTGATATTGATAATGATTTTACCCTGTGATGCATTTTACACACATAAGTTACGAAGCATTGGTGTTGTGGTATTTGCAAACTCAGATGAAGAGGCTTTATATTCAAGTGAATGACCATCTCAATATGACAACGTATGGTCATATATTGTAATTGAAATATTTAACACAACAGATCCGTCAACAACTTGTTGTCCACTTTCTGTTGAGCCAGCTTAAAAATGCAACAGTGACACCAGTAGAACGTGAAACTTCAATTCAGTTTTATTTATACAGTATCAAATCACAACAACAGTTGCCTCAAGGGGCTTTATATTGTAAGATAAAGACCCTACAATAATACAAAGAAAACAAAGAAAACCCAACAATCATATGACCCCCTATGAGCAAACGCTTTCACCAGAAGAGCACTTATTGCTACCTCAAACAGCTTAGAACTTCATTTGCTTTACATGCATTCACATTTATGTAGAATTCGATAGTTTTGAGCTGTTTCATAGTTGCTCAGTGTCAGCCTGGGTCTAGCAGGCACGACTGAATAACACTGTGAGTTTTTTATTTACTAAATTGTATCTATTTGTGCATTTTCCACTACTACGTTGTGACGAAAGCAGAATAGTCAGACGGGGAATACTACCTACAAGGTCTTTAGCTTTGTCCTCCAGCTTATTTTTGCGATACCTACAGATTTCGAAGCCAGTTGCGAGATGTAATCCCTCTAGCATTCAGATTCTGTTGTGTGTTCGTTTTCAGGCTGGATGTAATTATATTACTTTTACAAAGGATCCAAGAAAATTCCTAAGACGCTGCTGAAACCGCCCTTAACACTACAACTTCAAGGTCAACTTGGACATCTGTGTATTTTTCTGTCTCTGTCATCTCTTCAGCATTCAGGTTTTGCATTTTGCTTTCAGTGCACAATTGCAGGCTTTTACTGTCTATACAGATGATGCCATTATCTACTGTAACAGCTGTCTTTGGCATATGCAGCCTTTGAGGGCAGTCCTCAAGGCAGCCAGTGCACATGGCCAAAAAATGAAGTGTGAAATTAGACAGACTGACTTATGCTAAATAACACACCCTGGAGTTAGAGGATATTTCTGTTTCGATCTGATCATGTCGAGCGCAGAGTGGTGAGGTCCCAAAAGCAGGAGCGGGGAGGCAAAACTAAATCTTAACCAAAAGTGAGGTGGTTTATTTGAGGCTGATGGAAAAACACGCAAAACAAGGGGCAAAAGGGAACTAAGACGAAGCTAATGATAAACTTAACTGGGGAAAGCTTGTAGACCTGCACCAGACTGGGAAGAGTGAATCTACAATAGGCAAGCAGCTTGGTGTGAAAAAATCAACTGTGGGAGCAATCATCAGAAAATGGAAGAC
>NW_005187628.1:296902-300983 GCF_000239375.1 Pundamilia nyererei | reverse complement strand
TATATATATATTAATCTTGGTTGGACGCAAACATAGGATGTCTGTAATCATAAAGAAAAAATATTCTAATAAAAATAACTTGACTGGCTTTTCTGATTCAACTTGAAGATGAGGTTGGGTGAAGTTTGTTTGAGCTCCATGTCTACCTTTCACATAGAGGGAGATGTGTGGGAGAGACACACAGAGATAGAGATGTTTATTTGTATGCTCTTTGTTTGTTCCCCAAATAGTCTTTGTTACGAGTTATCCTTTTTGGTCTGATCTGGTGATATAGGCTGTGAGGAGGAGATGACGACTGGGAGTGGATGAGGAGCGTTGTCCTCTGGGACACCTTTTTAAAATAGGCTGACACAAAAAGATCGAATAAAGGTTGTTTTTTGTACCAGGGGACAAAGTTGCATGTAAAATTTTAAGCTTATATGAAGCTGAAGCTTTTCAAGTCAGACAAATGAGGATTTTCCAAAGTAGCAACTTGCTCATTAAATGGTAACAGGAACCAGTGCTTTCAATTGGACACCTGACATCTAAGCCAGAACTGAAAACTGAAAACAGACAACAACATGATGCCAGTCGCAGAAAAATTTTAACAGATTTTACATGTATTTGATTTCAGTCACATTCTCAGTATGAATCTATTATTAAATATGAACATATTTGCAGTTATTGTGTTTGGCAACTTAACATTATGAATCTGCTTCTATCCATGGGAAGATTGTAATTTGGGGTTGCTGGCAAAGACACATTTTCATGTAATATTAATGTTCATGCAGCTAGTGAAACAACTGAAAATGCCATTAAAAAAGACAGATTCCACAGAAAACAGTATTTTATGTCCGGTTAAATCAGATTATTAAAAGATTTTCAGGTTCTTTGAATTTACTGATTAAAATCTTAATAATTATATTAATTAATGTAAGTGTCACTTGTCATTAATGCACATTTAGATTTTGGGAGGCTTGAAAAAGAGAAGATCTTGGAAAGGGTTTTATTGTAAGTCAGCCTTAATGGGACCATATTGGAAAAAAGGTCTCATGAGCCCAACAAAGAATTAATTTGTAGGTATACTGTACACATGTAACAATTCTTTAATAACATTCTTCATTCTTCCAACACGCAGAAAGTAGAATATAAAACTGTCATCTTTTTGAAGTAAATTTCCCCAATACTTGCCCCAAGTAATAAGCACCACAAACAGATTTAAATATTAACAGCTTTTTGTTTGGGAAGCGAACAAACCCAGAAATGTTTATCAGAAATCCACAGCTGGATTAGTTAAGAAGAGCTTCATTGCTCTGAGTGTTTGAAAAGCCCTAAATGGTCTCTTATAAATACCTAGTTCACCCACACTTATATTTGCGTCATACCTATTTTTATTTTATTTTTTTAATACTTAACAGCATGAAGAGGGTTGAGGCACTGCTACAACAAAAGGAGCAGAACCAGAACCATTACTTGATATGAAATGATTGGATGTGTTTGAATACAACATATGATCCTTATTTTACCATCTATAGAAGACTTGTATTGTTTAGAACACCTATAATGTTGTTTTTATTATATGATAGGTTAATATACTTAATCTTTTGTAAGAATAAAGTGTTTGATATAGCCTTTAAGTCCCTCATTGAGTAATATGAATGGAGTAATAGTTTTGGACTGTGTTTGGATCTTCTTCTGTAGGACACTATGTTTTCTTTTTTTTCCCCCCACAACTGCTTATGTCCATACAATACAGAGTGCTTTGTTAGGTTTAGAAACACACTGTGGTTTGGATGAAAACGTCATAGAAATGACAGTGCATTTAACAAAGACAGCAGTTTGTCCTTTACAGGTGTACATATGTGATGAGTTTAGGGTAAGTGACCCATCTCATCATTGGATCATTCTTAGCCTCTGTTTTAATGGGCTTAGCTACTGTTTGGTATTTACGGAGTTTGAGATGGTTTTAGTTTGTATTCTTGTCTGAGTTTTGAGTCCTTTGGTTTTTTATTTAGCTTCAGCTTCCAATCTGAGCTCTCTGTTTTCTTATGTGACTTTTTTTTATACATACATCAATCACCTGGATCACCTGTTGAGAATGAAAAAAGAAAACAAGCAGAAGAAAATGAGAGCAACAGAATAAACAACATCATGATGATATATGGGAATATAACAGTAAATACGAAATATTAAACATTATTATTTAAGATCGACAGTGCACAGTGAGACTTTTTTTTAACACTTTTTGTTTTACTGTGAAGGCAAATTTTCTGTGGTGACTCATTTTAGTTTTACTTCCTGCTGTGTGATTGTCCTGATTGTTCTCACCTGTGAGTGAATGCTTTGACACGTGCCTCTTTCCCTTCCTGTTTGCCACTCCTGAATCAGCCCTTGGTGTATAAATAGTCCTGTCTTCCGATTAGGCTTCGTCACAGCATCTGTTATGTTCAGTTAGGGTTCCTCTGCATGTTGACTACCACAGTTGCTTGTGTTTGTCAAATTTATGTCTATTTGATATTTTAATGTACTTGAAAGATTTTAGAGCACCGCACACCATCCCATTGTTTATTTATGTTGGGGTTTTTTGGTGCGCCATGTATCTTGAATTTTCCTGGACTAGTCTGGACAAGTAACACAAGGTTCAAACACAGATACACAACAAAATTTATCTTCTGGCACACCAGAAGGAATAGTTTGTCCCTCGAAGAGGGTTGTTATCTGTTGTGGCCTCTGGTTTGTCCTTAACAGACACCCCTATCCAAATGTCTTCAACAGGGTACTTCCAGCAAATATGTATAACCTTGTAAACTTAAATGAGGTCATCCTCTTACTGATTTTGTTGCTTAGTAGTCACCTGGTCAAGTGTACAACATGTGGTTGAATATTGAATAAGTTGTAATTATATGCTTTTCTTCAAAAAAATGTTAAAGTCAAGGATCGACTGGGGACAGGAAAGCAATTTTGCTGAAGTCCAAAACACAATATACAAGTGGTGATTTGGACCCATTTCTAGTTTTTATAGCAGGATCTGTTCTCACAAAGACTGCCATGGATTAAAGAAATACGGCACTGCGATTCTGACTCCTTTTTCTAAAACAATTGGTGGAAACCAGTATTACTGAGAACTACTGACTGATTCCAGTTCTTTGATTCTGCATCAACTATCAGACAAAATTATTGTTTCCTATCTGCTAATTCATTGTGTAAACTTGATAATCAAGAATAAAAGGTAGTCATGAAACACAGTCAAATAAGAAGCTCAAAAGAGAAAACGACTTAAAAACCTTTTTACAAAACTCAACAATTCATACTTTACCACAGAAGTCTGACAAATGCCTGCTTTCTAAAGGCTGCTATTGAAGCTGAGAGACAGAGAAATTTTAGATGTGTAAGCACTTGAGCCTTAAAGATCAAAGGGAGTACCCTGAAGCAAGAGTAATAGATTACTGATGTGTCCTTCAACTAAAGCTAGAAATTTCATTATCTATGTGTGGCTTTCTTGTATGTAACCTGTCTGTTTATGAAAAAAAATAACTTTGAAATGGTTATAGAGCAAAGTATGATGTGGTTCTAACAGGTTTACCTCGGTCTAAGATCTAGCTTCTGATTGGCTGCTTCAGTTATAAAGAGGCTCAAATAAGGAAATTGAGTGTGCCACAGTTGTTGATGTGATGCAACAACAAAACTGCTGCTAAGAAAGATATTCACCTCCATTCAGCTATCTGTTTTAGTTAGGGCAGAACCACCATATAACAAACTAAGATCACCATGGTAACAGCAGTCAGCTACAAAATTAAAACTACTGGTAGGTGACATGACTTACATTAATTATCTTGTTACAGTGCCATGTTTTGCTGGGAAACCTTTTGTCCTGGTATATATGGGACAAGTGGCACCTGCTTAAATACCTGCAATCCCGATCAGATCAAATCCAGATCAAATATTGTTGGGAACAACTTGAGGAACAAAACAGTATCCAAATGTCTCAAACCAAGCCTTATTTCTTCATATTTTATTGGGTAAATAGGAAATAGGTGCAGTAACGTATTGAATTGATATTGATATGTACAAACTAGAGATGGACCGATCCGATATTACGTAT
>NW_005187628.1:290494-295714 GCF_000239375.1 Pundamilia nyererei | reverse complement strand
AAAACTGTTTTGTTGATTAAAAAACACTATATCGGATTCATATCGGTATCGGCAGATATCCAAATTTATGATATCGGTATCGGACATAAAAAAGTGGTATCGTGCCATCTCTAGTACAAACATACATGGAAGTAGAGTAGACAGAGTTCTACAAACACACGAGCAGAATGAAGCACAACACACACACATCAATAGAAGAAAACAATAGAAAGAACGAGAGAATTAGTAGGTCAGCTCAGGAGAATGATAGGATTGCACTCCAGGCTTCATGAAGGACATTTCAAAGCAATTCTTTGGATTTTGACTGCTTTTGTTCTGTTCTCTGTCAAGATGATCCAACACTACTTCAATAATTGAGGTCTAGGCTCGAGGGAGGCCAATCCCTAACTGATAGCGTTTCATGTGTGTTCTTTCTATGCCCAGAAGATGTCTAGTTTTCTTTCAGTAATACTTTTCCTACATTTGCAATGTGTTACATCCTGTGAGGCTTTGGGAGTGTGTGGGTGGGGTGTTTGCCCGCTCTCTTGGCCTCCTCCTCTCCTGCCACTCCTACCCCCTCTGTCTCTCTCACTCTTCTCTCTCCCCAGGACACAGCTGCTCTTGATTAGCTTCGTTTGCCACCTGAATCCAGTCAGCAATCACCTCTGAGATTATATAAGCTGGGGATGAGCTGTGAGCAAGGGTGGTTTTTCCCCCTCTGTGGCTCTACGCAGTTTTTCTGCTAGGTTTTGGACAGACAGCCTCCTTGTGAGTAGATGGGCTTGTAGGCCCTGGAAGTGTCTCCCCGTGGTGAGAAGATATGAAGTGTGAGAAGTGGGAAGTGCCTCCCTTATTTGTTTGATAGCTTTTTCTTTTGTTGCTGCGAGTGTTTCCTTTGTCTCTTTGGCATTATTGGTAAACCGGCATTGCCCGGTCTTTAAGTTAACGTCATTTGTAATAAAACGATATTATTGTAGGACAACTCTGTTTTCCTTTTCTTTCTGTTTCTGGACTCATTTGTTACTGGTCCCCTCACTCGCATGCCTAGACCCCTTCGGGGGGGACGTAACACAATGTTTTCGGGATCATTGTCAATTTGAAAAATGAAGCTACTGCCGATTGGATGGTATTAAATGATGGATCAAATTCTAAAAATATTTTTCTGCGTTCATAATTGTATCAGTTTTGACAATATCGCCAACACCTCTGGCTTAAATACAGCCCCAGTTCATGACACAGCCTCTACCGTGTTTTACAGATGGCTGTAGACACTCACTTTTGTACCTCTCAACTGACCTTGTGTGTACATTCTAATGATCATATGAAATTTTAAAAAATTACATTTTTAATTCGTCGCTCATTTTTGTTAAATTTGACATACCTCAGCTTTTAGTCCCCGTTTCACTTCTTAAAGAATAGTTTCTTGACAGCCACCCTTCCACTGAGGCTTCAGCAAACAATAGATGGATCAACTGAAGGGTCAGATGTGTTTCTCAGGTTTTGTGTTAAATCTTTTCTTTTCTTTTTCTTTTTGTCTTGATTCTCAAGGGCATGAATTTTGGGTATTGTTCATCTGCTGTAGTTTTTTTTGTGCTGCATATTCTTTCTTTGTTCTGCACTTGTCCAGTTTGTACATTTTTCTAATGACATAATGACATATCATGTCAACTTTTCAGCAAATAGCTCTCTGAAATTCACCTTATGTCAAAGTTTAATTGATTCAAAAATTAGGAGCAAATTCTTTATTCTTGCAACAGACTGTAACAAAGTGAATACAAATACACTTTAAAAATGGTTCCTTGCTAAGTTGTCTGTTACGTGATTGGTCCTGCAAGTTAAGTGTGTTTTTTATGCTTGAATGAAAGGTCAGTGTTAAGTGACTGGACTGAAAATGAGTGAACATGCAGCCGGTGTCCAAGGAAAAACTTTGAAAGACCTTCAGAAAGCCTGGAGAATTATTGCTGAAGACCACTTTTTAAAAAACAAAACAAAGCCTGGCACATTGGAAGCAAATAAGAAAGGAGGAATGGCTCAAAACCTTTGCACAATATTGCATACCAAGTTTTTAGACTAAGGAAATGAGTTCACCAACTACAACTAAAATCTTTAAATGTCAAAAAAGACATTTAACTTCAAAGTTAGTTGTCCATTTTGAGTGGTCATTTACTCTCTAACATCATACTTTAGTCTTCAGCTGACAGGTGTTACACCCTTGCAACAGCACATCTGCTTCACAGCATGATAACGTAATAAGGAAAAACTTTCAACCTACAGTAAAGGTCACCTGCCTGTTTAAAAAAAAAATTCATATTCTTTCTAAATTACAAATGTACATTTGCTATCAAGTTATTTGGGGTTCTTTTTATTCTAATAACCAGTTCATTTGGGGGATTGATTACCTCTGATTTTAATTGAATGCTGATTTTTTTTTTAGCAGTTTTGTTCTCCTCATTTACACCTGTTCCTAGACGTGCCTCCCAGGTGTGCAAAGTCTGCCAACTTATTATTTACGGTTCAGATATTCTTTCTCTACATGTATCACAGTACTGTGCTGACTGAACTGACAGGATTTCATTCACAGTTCTAAATGAAAGGCCAAGGCTGCCCTGCAGTTATGCACTCACACAAGCTGAGGTCATAACAGGTGCTGTAAGACACAGGGGTCTGCAAGCACCTTTCTAGCCTAATGTACAACTGCAGAGGAGGTTTCTTTCTCTCTTGGCACCAGGATTTTGCAGATTTTAAGGTATCTGTTCGATTGAAATATTATATTTTATGAAGTACTGGTGGAGGAGTTTGCTTATTGTTCCAGAGAGGCAAATTACATACAATTTCATATATACAAAAGGCGCACCTGCGTTCACACCACTCAGCGTTCAATACACACATGCTTTAGGATCAGCAGAATGTGTTGAGTGAGTAAGCATCAGATTTAGCACAGAACTTATAAAACATGGTGTTATAAAATGTAATCGCTTTTTTTAAGCTGTCCTTTTTATTCGTCCAACAGAGTTGCTATCTTTTTTATTGCAGGGCATCACAGTGGTGCAGTGGTCAGCACAGTCATCTCACAGTGACTGGGTGGAGTATAAACGTTTTCCTAGTGTGTGTGTTTCAGCCTCTTCCAACATGCATACTAGTTTCAGTGAGACTGTGTGGCTGTCATTGTCTTAGTTTTAGCTCTGTGATAGACTGGCAGTCTGTGCAGGGTGTACCCCGCCTTTTGTCCTATGACAGCTGGGATAAGCTCCAGTCCCCCAGCTGTCATAGGACATAGTTGAATTCAACACTTCCCCATATTATTTTTTAAACCAAGATAAAAATAAAAGAATTTCCTTTTGCAAAAAAAAAAAAGGTGAGTCATAGTTTTGATATGCCTTGACTTCAAGCGCATCACAGTGAGACTATACAGACAGAAAGTACACCATAGCTATATCAACAAAAGCAAATATCACCTTAGAATTAAACAGCATGACCATTATATGAAACGCCTCAAGTTGGCTCAGTTAAAAGATAAGTGAAATAAAACCTCGTTTTCCAAGAGGTGTCACTTTCTAGGGATAAACGTTTATCCTTAAAGGAAATTAAGACATAAATTCAGACATTACACACACACACACACACACACACACACACACACACACACACACACACACACACACACACACACACACACAGAGAGAGAGATTAAAAAAAATTGAAAAATGTCATGATAAACAATAGTTTTTAATTGTTAATTCTCTGTCTACCAGGTTGTCAATAGAAGTCAGACTACAATCAGAAACTGAAACCAAAAGCCATCTGTACAAAAAGTTTGCCTCTTTTCTGCATATTAATTCATACACATCTGTTTATGAAGATTAAACACAGTCAGTATTTCAAGATGATGTGTGAGAAAGCAAATGCTTGGTTTGCTGGACATAATATGCAGCCCTAAAAAAGGGAATCAAAGAAACCAGGGTAGGGAGGGACTGAACTTTATTTGCACTCTTAGATGAGTCTTAAGTAACAGACAAGTAAAGAGCAGGGCAGTCACATGTCACTGACCCCAAAGATAGGCATGCGAGGGATGCTGCGATTTATCATGGCATCGTTTAAGACATCCATGTGCTCTCTCACTCAGCTAATCAATACTTGGCAAGAGCTGTGTATCTTTCTGCTTCTGCAAAAAGCAAAAACATTTGAGTTTCTTCTGACATACACAAAGAAATTCACAAGAAAGCATTAGTACAAGAAAGCTTTTACTTCTTTATGTAAATGTTGCTATAAAATTCATTCAATCAAGGGACTAGAGCACTGCAAGAGCCTGTCTGCTAACCACAGAGTAGGGGATGTTTATTTGCCTTCCTAATGTACTCCGACACTGATGGACACAGGTAAAACATTCTGTCATGTCAAGAGCAAACACAAAAGCTTCTAGTCATGTCATGATTGTGATGAATAACCTTCCTGCCCTGTACAGTTAACTGTAGTGTTTAAAATACACCCACCCCTACCATCACAAAACAAGCAATACCTGGACTGAATATTTGCTGTAGTCCCAATGTGAATTTGCATTTAAAGAAAGATCTGAAAATGCATGACATTTATTTAAAAGGGTTTTAAAAATAGCGACAGTTCTGAGCAAAAGACTTGACTCAATCGAACATTTAAACAGGATTAACCAAAAAAGCATATGAGCAAAAACACATGACAAAGCTAGTACAGTTTGAAAGACAAACTATTATTTCTGCACCAACAATGTGATGCCCAGAGAGCGACTGGCCAAAAAGGTGACATGTCTCTGCATGGTGTGCAGTGTGTCCTGGACAAGGGCAGGACAAAAGGAGTCCTGGGCTTGAAAGACAACAACATATGAACAGTATCTGAAAGTTTTGTTGATAAAAAACAGGAGTGAACACAAAATAGGAAAAAAAAAATGCAACAAAGCTCAGACACAAAGCCTGTGAGAGACATCTGATCCTTCGCTAAAGCCTCATCAGAAATGGGCTCAGTGGGATGGTGGAGGTGAAGAAGCCACCCTGTGCCCAATTATAAAACAACTGGATTGACAATCAGTAGCAACAGGTCTTATGAAGGTATGAGTTCAAGTTTGAATTTAAGTTCAATTTTTGACATTTTTGAAATCAGTATTGTCAGGAAAGACGTACACCATCTGTAAAACACAGTGGAGGCTCTGTGGTGGTTTTAGACTTGTAGTCAAGACCGCCTAATCCGAGACCAAGACAAGACCAAGACCAG
>NW_005187628.1:285999-289037 GCF_000239375.1 Pundamilia nyererei | reverse complement strand
GAACACTATGTCGATTTGAGAACGCAAGACCGAAACAGCGAGACCAAGACCGAGACCAAGACAAAAGTCCGTCGAGACCAAGACAAGACCAAGACAAAAGTCCGTCGAGACCAAGACAAGACCAAGACAAAAGTCCGTCGAGACCAAGACCGAGACCAAGACAAAAGTCCGTCGAGACCAGGACAAGACCAAGACAAAAGTCCGTCGAGACCAAGACCGAGACCAAGACAAAAGTCCGTCGAGACCAAGACGAGACCAAGACCACGTTAAAGTGGTCTCGAGACCGGTCTCGAGACCAAGACCGGTCTCGAGACATCCAACTCTAGGTGGTTTGGGACTGAAATTAAGCCAGAGGTGTTAGTGATCAAATCAGATTATTAATGCATGAAATCTAATTGGCAATAGCTTCATGATAATGATCCAAATGCTCTGTCAATGCAGTAAAAGCATACGTGGATAGAAAAACATACAGTGGAACACCATCAGGCCTCTTAAGAGCCTAGACCTCAACACTGTTAAAGCAGTGTGGGATCATTCTGACAGATAATTGAGCAAAAGACAGCCAACATCCAAAGAAGAGCTTTGAATGTCCTTCATAAAGCATGAAGAAGTGTTTCTTGAGATGACTTAAAGAAATTATAAAAACCCAACTTAAGAGAGTTCAGGCTGTGTTGAAGAAGGTGGTCATACCAAAAACACCAAAACGTACAAACTGTTTTGCCTGATATACTTGTTTGCAATACATTCCAGCACCTATTCCCCATTTCCCTGGAAAAATATACCGAATGTCTCAAGAATTTTGCGTTGTACTGTATATTTCATAAAACAACTATATATTTAATTTGTGGTGACAAAAAAATGAATATTGATATTTTAATCTTAAATGTCACAAATCCACTGTGTTTATTATCATATTCCATTTCTTTCTTCAGACAGTAAGTTCATGGGTCATTGTGTCTCCATGTTCTGAAAAAAAAAAATTTGATATTTCAGAAAACATGTCCGAATAAATTGGCTCTGTTTGTCTGCATTACCAATCAGTGATCTTAATCTCCTGTCTGTAGAGGCAGTTCTCTCAGGATTCTTAACTTTTCCTTTAGTTTTAATTAGACCTGATGCATTAGAGGCGCAAGGGCAGCAGGCGAGGTGAGTGCTGATTGTGTTTACCATCTGTTTGAGAATTAACATGTTGATACATCCATCTGTCCTTCAGGATTACTTAATTCTCTAAAGCACTTAAGATCTTTACTGTTTTCTGTTTTAACAGCACAAACATAAATGGGAGCATACCAAACAGGCAAAGGTCAATACTGATGGTGTAGTCTTAATCATGCGCTGTGTCTGTTTTCCCAATAAATGAAGACGTTGAACTTTTCCTCTTTCGTTTATCAGCATGTATATGGTGGAAATTTTTACCATGTGAACCTCAGTTTAAGCAATAGTCGACAAAAATTTACTTAAAGGAAAATAATGATAAATTTAACAACGAAATTCGCAAAATAGTATTGTACAAAAAACAAACAAACAAACAAGAAATTCAAACATCATTGAATGATATATAATAATTTAACGAAGCTAGGTTTGTACAGTAAAATAACAACTCACTGCAAAAAGAGCACGGACAGAAAAAAGAACGGACGTTGGGGCTGAACAGCCCAAACAGTAGGGATTTCGTAGGGACAGTCACCTTGGCCATCCAGCTTCTCTTCCCTGACCCATTACCCACACTAACAACTAGGTACAAACATAAATAAAGAAAATCAACTTCCATCAAAATAGCTCGGGAGATCAGTTCATTTTAATATTCTGCTACAATGGCAGTGACGGAGATATTCACAAAAACGCTCTCTGGCCTTTCTCCCTCTGCCACAACAAACAGGTGGAAAGAAAGAAGAGCTTAGAGGTAAATCTCTACTGTAAATATGCTCGCTGTTTGCATTTGCATTCAATCAACAGCTGTATTTACGTGAATTCTTATTTCCAAAATTTGAGAAGAAACTGAATAAAAGTGTCTTTCATAAACACCACAGTCATTATTTAAACTCTTTTAAATGACTTTCTACCTGTTTGAAAGTGCCTGTTTGAAGCATTCACAGTCAGTTCAGTTAAAAATGTTTCCATGCGAATTTGAGTTTGAAGCTATTAAAATTCCTCCAGTGCATTCTTTCTCACCGCATGACATTTCAAATTAAGGCAGGAGCTGGAGGTGGCTCACCTTCTTCTGTTTAATTAATGCTAACATAATACTGCACTTTCTCTAGTAGATTGCATAGTTGTAAAGCAAGAACAGTATTGATTGTGTCAACTGCTCAATGCAGCTCCATCTTTTTACCAGCCACGACAGCTTGGCTGGTATTGCTTTTAACTTTGTCAGTGTGTGTATGTGGGTGTCTACCATCAGGGCTGAATGTGCTCCTAGAGACACCTGGACATGCCACAAAGACAGTATTGATACTTTCATAGGTATTTATATGTCACTCTGTCTGTCTTGTCAATACAACAGCGTCACAAAGGTGCAAGATATTATTAACCTGGAGTTTGAAGATAGGTTTGCTCCAAGAAAAGGAGGAAAAATGAGAAAACTTTTTATCCCTGCCTGTCCATGCCCAAATTTCCTTTGAACTGTTAACTTCCCATGTGAGGTACACAATAATTGACATCATGGGTGTTGTCTGAAAAGTAATTAGTGTTGGGGTTAATGTGATCCCAACTCAATGTGGTCTTTACTTAAATACTTGCATTAGTAGTAGCAGTGTTTGATAGGGAGCACTGGGATTTGGAGAGGGACTAAACAGAATGAAGTCATTCGGAATTTTAGACACCATCTCGGAGTCATTGAAGAACACTAAGCAACCCTGTTGAGAAAGAGCTTTCCTTTCTTCTGGTGTGGCTATCAATATCATCTCCTGCAAAATGACCATGCTTTTTTGTGTTTTCTCCTCATAATGACTCCCTTGTTAGGTCACCATGGGCAGAAACCTTTTTTTTTCTCCTGACCTTGCCCCCATATGTTACATATTTCACTGTCTACCCCCCCC
>NW_005187628.1:265851-279262 GCF_000239375.1 Pundamilia nyererei | reverse complement strand
AATAAATTCTTTACAAATCCTACCATGTGGATTCATGGATTTTTTTTTTCACATTCTGTCTCTCACAGTTGAAGTGTACCTCTGGTGCAAATTATTGACCTCTGTCATCATTTTAGGTGGGGGAACTTGCACAATCGGTGGCTGACTAAATACTTTTTTGCCCCACTGTATTATAGAGTTTTTACCTTACAGTATAAAATGCCTTAAGATGGCTTTTGTGATTTGATGCTGTATAAATAAAATTGAAATGAAAATTGAATTGACTGGAATAGTGAATAAGTTGATATAGTCTGAAATGAAAAATCCCATTAAGTATGCCACCTTAGTTACTATGGGAAGGACTGGTGGTTCTGGCTAAACATATTAATTTTCATTTATGTAGATTCTTCACTAGACAAAGATGTGCTTAGAGTTCATTTTGCCATACGACCCATACTGCTACAGCAAACATCTCTTATCAGATGTTAAAAAAAGCCTAAAAAGTGTAGGATGTTTGTCACAGGTGATGATGGCGATGATACTTTCACCAGGTGTCTCTTCACCAGCACTCTCTCTTCAGCTTTTTACCTTACACATATATATTGACATATTGCTGTAGTAATGTGTGATGTTATGGAGTTGAGGGTGGTTGAGGTGTAACAAAAAAAGTCAGGTCTATCTGAGAATAATAAACAATGCACAGGAGAGTGAGAGTGAGAAAAAGCCTCATTGGTATGTGCAATCCTAACCAGGAGACATGGAGAAAAGGATGAGGTGAGAAAGACATTTATTGATAGGGAGAGGATGGTTTGGTGAGGGAGGCAAGAGACAGACTGAAGGGAGACAAAGACTGGAATAAGAAAAAAGAAATGGACAGAGTGTGAGAGCTCCACCCAGTGGCTAATGAGTTTCATTCTTTGGAATTTGAGTGCAGGTCTGTGGCTCTAAGTATGACGTACGAGGATTCTGTAAGTGCAACTGTGTATGTGTCCATAACACTTTTAATCATTGATGCAGTCACACAGCAGCCACATGCACAAACCATTTGCACAACTGTGTCAAGTTGCTCTTATTTGCTATGTTATCCCATCGAATCAGTGCTAGCTGTGGGTGGCTTTAATGAGGTAATGCTGTTTCTGCAGTTATACATTAAACAGCAATTTTAACAGTTTGTTTGTAAAAGAAAAAAAATCAGTATATATAGCAACTGCTGTTCTGCTTGTTATGACAGTTTCATTTTCATGGACAGAGACAGAATTTCAACCAAAAATCCAGAAAAAAACAAATTACATAAAAGTATAAATAAAGAAATTGAGTTGTATATCACTGATTATTTGAAGTATTTGATCCCCAAGATCCCCAAGCTTAAAAAGACTTTTTTCTCAGCTTTTTCCCCTTTCAGTAACTAATGCATTGCAGTCTCAGCTGAACAGACTGCTTAACAGACCCTGTTTTCTCACTTCTGCCACTTCATGGATGAGGCGCAGTTATACCACTTACAGTTGTTCATGGACTATTCAGGAAGGAACAAATTTCACACACTGACTTGTTGCAATGGTCATGTCGTAATTGAGGAGCAGGTTAAAAAATTGATGAGCCCTTTAGATCGATCCTTTCTTTGCCAATCATATGTTCAGTTAGACTAGAGTTAATTAAGAGTTCAGTTAGATAGATTTAATAGGTGATTTGGTATCTGCTCTTGTTGTACTCCTCTACGTCTGTATTCTTTCCACGTACTGTTAACTAACACTAGCTGCTTCCTTAAAAGAAATACTGGCAGCCACCAGTGCTACACATCAGCCTCGTAGTAGATACACCTATAGTATCATTCTCGGGTTATTGGATTCACAGACTTGCTTGTCCACATTGACCCACCCGTCCGCCTGGTGGGCTGGAAACAATACCACACCAGCACTGTATGGCTGAGGGTTAAAAACTACTCTTCCCTGCACTGTGACTCATAGGTGTGTCTACAATTTATAGCTGATCTGACCCATTCACTGCAGCTTGGGGGTCTTGTTTAGCTTGACTGCATGTTGTAGCAAATGGAGCACAGTTTATAACAGTGATATTTATATATACTTGTTTGTAATGAATAAAAGAATAAAAACCAAGAATATGTTTCACTATTAGTATTTTTTTCCTATACTGTGCAGAGATAATAGTGTAATTATTCATTTATTTATTTATTTTTCAGCCACTAGAGTATTCCTATATCCTGGTTGACAATCTCTAGAGCGCTTAGCAACAGTTTGTTCTTCCATTTCTGTTTCCATTTTTGTATTACTCCTCTGAAAAATGTTTTCATAGTCGCCTCAGTCAAACAGTAAAAATAACATAACTTTATCTTCACCTTTTCTGTACACTGAAATGTACATCCAAGCAAGACATATAGCCTGTCTGAGTTTTAAACCACAGTTTAACTTCAGTTTGGTTGGTCAACAAACATGGATTTTCCAGACTACTTCTATGGAAGGGGAAAGGAAGATGTTTCCCTGTGGCAACAAAATGCAGACAAACATGGAGCTTTTTCAGTCAGGTTTAAGTCAATTATTTTCTGTTTCTCACAACATTCAAATTCTGAAATATCAACTACTAAAAAGAATATTAATTTGTTGATAACAATAATTAGTTTTGAATTATTATACAATATTTTCTCACAAAAACACTGCAAATCATGATTTTACATTGATTTTACATTCATAATATCACCATAAGTACAATCCATATGTTTCATGGCTGACCTCAGGAGGTCTCAGTGATTGATCGAGATGATCAATTCCACCAGATGCTTCTAGCCTATGGTGAATCCTCATGCATAACAAACATATGCTCATTGAGAAAACTGACAGAATCGTCACTTGGATCTATGTAGCAGTTCAAAATTTCCTTCTGATGTGTTTTAACTATGTTCAAGGCAGGAGATGGTGAGAAAAATGCTGACAAGAAAAATTTCATAGTGAACAGTCCAGTTATTAATCCAATTTTTTAAAAAAAGAAAAAAAAAGAAAAAAAAAGGCCAGCAGACTGTTTGCTGTGGACACTGACCTTTCTGTAGTGAGAAAAACCCAAACAGTCATTAGGCACTTTTAATTTTGGCAAATGTTGCATACAGAGCTTAATTCTTAGAGAATATTAAGTAGTAGTAAGTTATGCTTGAAGCAAAGAGCTGTTCACTTAATGTGTCAGTAGCATTACATGTTGATATCATGATCCACAGCAATATAATTTAGAATAATTACTGTAGAAACATTGAATCTACTTTTTTTTTTTTTTTACAAGTCAGATTATTATCATATCAAGAGAGAAAGCTAATTCCCTAAGCTGACAGCATATTGTAAACACACTCTCCAAAAGAGCCCCTGTGTGTACAGGAAGCTTCGAAAAAGCAGCTGTGCAGTTTTCAATTAGGATCAATGCTAATAAGGCGAGGGGAAACAAGCAGAACCAGTAGAAAAATTACAATAGAACCTAATTGCATTGTGTTATCGCAATGCATTAAGATGTTGTAGTATGTAATAGTGATTTCTTTTTCACTTTTATTGCATCTAATTATTCCAGTTGGCGGATAATGGAAACTATAAAAGACAGTAGACATTATCATGTAATTTTGCTCATTTTAAAAACTAATTTGGAAGAAGAAGAGCAAGAAGTCATGTTTGGAATGAAGCCTATATGCATGCAATGTTTTATTTGGATATTATGATTATTTAACTATTTTTATTGTTGTTCCAATTGCTTTACATGTTAACAGCATGGTTTTAATGAATCTTAATCATCCGTATTATTTTTATGGTGAAAGCCGGTGTTTTCTTTAAGAGAATTCAGTGTACAAATGCACTTTTGTATTACTGCATGCTATGCTATTGCCTGTACATAATAATTTCAAATACTGTATGTGCAAGCACTTCCTGTGAGCTAATAGCTCACAAAAGTGCTTTTTTGTCTATGCTTGGCTCTGTATGATGTCAGGCACACAGCTCTGGTTGTGAGCACAGAACTGTGAGACCATCCAACTTTTTATTCAGATCTTAGTTATTGGACCTGCGATCCTAGCAGAGTCCAAGAATAAAAATGTGAAGCTTGAAATGAGCTTAATAGTTCCAATTTAAATATGGAAATGTCATATTTTTTCTACTCCTGTGTTATTAAATTGAATTTCCCTTGACTGTTGGTCAGTCACTAAAACTGACACTTTATCTAGGCCCAAATACACCCAAACCATTGCATTAAACACAAATAGTAAAGTGGAGAATTCCCTGAAATCCATTTTAAGCAAATTTAGCTGTTTCATAACAAAGTGAGTGAAAGTATGGCGCTATGAGAAAGAGCAAACAATGACAGAATGATGATGTGCAGCTGTCGGATTAAAGGTTGCATACACAGAGGAGTGCTTCAGAAACAGTGTTTGTTATTTCTACCGCTTCCGATAAGCTAACATGAGACAGATTAAGGTGATTAATCTGGTTTAAAGTAAGACAACAGTTACATAGTTTATTTTGTGTTTTCGCAGATACAAAAGAATTCTTCTGAGAATACAAAACAACACACTTAAAACATTATTTCTGAGAGCCCATGAAGAAAAGTCCTGAATAACGTTTATGTCTAAATAAGCTATGTTAAAGTTTATGATAAAGACTTCAAGTTCACAGAAGTTAATCATGGTGTTGCTTAACAATGCTGACAGGTTTTTTTTTGTTTTCTTTCATAAAGAATGCTTCAGTCTTAAAATCTAATCTAGGAAGAATTGTAACTGCTGTGCTACAAACAAACATAAATTATTAGAGATTTTAGTTTTGAAGCTTTTTTGCTAATCAGAGCTAACCACACAAAAAAAGTAAAATGTGTTTTTATGCCACTCCCTGCTTTATTCTATGGACACTACTGTGTTATTAATATTTGCTTACTTCTTGATCTAAAACAGTGTAAAAATATACAGTGCTATGGAAAAAAAAAGTTTTAAGCTTTGTCAAATACTTTCTCTTTAGATATTTGACCATCACAGACAAGTCTAATTTGTCCCAAATGACAACGTGCATAAACACAAAGAGCAGTTCACAAATGTACTGAGTGGAATATTGATTTTTGTTCTTCTTTTGTGCTAAAGGCAATCTCCTTACAGAAGGCATTAAAGTATGGGCTAATATTTATAGCTATTAATTCAATAAACAGCTGCTGAGCTAGTAATGTGTCAATCACATGGCAGCAACTGCAAGATGGGCTGATAATTATAGCTTTATGTTTATTTACTAAAGGGATTATTTATTATTACTGTTGCTATTTTTTTTAATTAACACTGTGAACTACACAATATTCTTCATCACAAGTTTACTAGAGCCAATGAAAGGACCTAAAATGTGACCAGGAAATCATTTTGATGCCTCTTTGCATTTTGCCTGAAGTATGCTGAGAAGTCTGTAGTCTTCTGAAATCATGAAAAGGATTTAATGGATAGAGAATATAAAAGAAATAAGATGCTTCAAGCATTTTAATATAGTAAGTTTTCAAAAAAAAGGAAAAGAAAAGAAAGAAAAAGATGTTGAGAATGGTAGGAAATCAGACCAAGTCTCTGCTGCCACTTCTTTCTCACAGTTTTGACAAAATGCAGTAATCCATAGTAATGATAACCTCTGCATAAAACTGATTCTGGTTTTTCCTAAGTTGTTGCCTGTGGCATTCCTCTTGTCTAGACAAATTGTTTCTTTGAAAGCCAAGAACAGGTCCCTCTAACAGCACAATCCACCAAGCGTTTGACGTCTACTGTCTGTAATTATCACAGGAGAGATGTATCATTCTTTCTCTGTGAGAAAGAATGGTGAAATTTAAATGAGGGGACTGGTGAGGCCAAAGTTATACTTCACAATATCTGCTATGTGCTAAATGATATCTTGACACAGTCTGCATATAAAACGTATCGCTCATCATTGGTCTAGCAGGGGTGTGAACAGGGTCAGAAGGTTTTCGTTCTTAATATAAAATGTATTAACTAGTAATGAGGAGGCTGTAAAAACAGGAAAAGATGCCAGTGAATGCACTGAATAGAAGAATAATCAGTCTTTATCTCACACACACACACACACACACACACACACACACACAATGTGGGGATTCACGCACTGAGATAAATCAGCAGTATTTGCAATACAAATAGAAATGCCACCCAGTAATATGTTAAAGTCTTCTAGGAAGAGAGGTGTAGTACGCCCCGACTAGGTTGCCAGGCCATCACTTGGCTAATACTGTCATGAACTCTGTGGTTTTTGGCTAGAGTTTGGTATTTTTTATTCTTGTGTTGTCGTATTGTGAATTTTATTCTTATTTGGTTTAATTATATTTATTTTGAACTCTGTTATTCTGAATGGCCAACAATAAAGGCTCACTTTATGGAAAACATAAGATAAGATAACTCTTTATTGTCATTGCTCAGTCATACATAGTACAATAGTACAATGAAATTGGAAAACTGTCCTACGTCGGCACTACATGTAACACGACACGATACCACACATCACAACGCAACACAAACAACACAACACAGTATATTAACTTAGTAATAAAAAAGAAGTATAAGTGTATTTGTATTGCATACTGTTATTATTGCATATTAATTATTATTGCACTTTGTTATAAATATAAATATTATTATTATTACTGTTTTTACCATTGGTAACCCCCCCCCCAAAAAAAAAAAAAAGTCCAGGTAGGTAGCCAGTCAGGTCAGCTATTTGCATTGATCAGGCCTATTGCTCTGTCGTAAAAGCTGTCCTTGAGTCTATTTGTTCGGGACCTCAGCAGCCTGAACCTCCTGCCAGCTTAAACACCCCGTGTCCTGGGTGTGTACCGTCCCGTAGGATGCTGCGTGCCCTCTTGAGACAGCGAGTGCTGTACAGGTCCTTCAGGGAGGGAAGAGGATGCCCAATGATTTTTTTGGGCCATATTGATGACCCTCTGGAGTGCCTTTCTCTATGCTGTGGTGCAGCTGGAGAACCACACATCGATGCAATATGTCAGCACACTTTCAATGGAGCAGCGGTAGAAGACGGTCAGCAGCTCCTTCTTCAGGTCCATTTTTCTGAGGATTCTCAGAAAATGGAGACGCTGTTGGGCCTTCTTTAAGACCGCAGAGGTGTTAGAGCTCCATTGGAGGTCTGTGTCTATGTGCACACCCAGAAACTTGAAACTGGAGACCCTTTCCACACACCCCCCGTTGATGCTGGCAGGCTGCAGCTCAGACTTCCTCCTTCTGAAATCAACTACCAGTTCTTTTGTCTTGGTGGTATTGAGGTCCAGGTTGTTATCTACACACCAATCTGACAGCCTCTGAACTTCAGCTCTGTACGCCATCTCATCTCCTCCTGAGATGAGCCCCACCACGGTGGTATCATCTGCAAACTTGATGACTGCGTTGTCTGGGTGGGTACTATTGCTGTTTTAGGTTTTCAAACTCTGAAAGCACAGAAAACTGAAGTGTTTTCATCACTCTCGCTTGCTAATTGCAGGTGAGCACAAAATGCACATTTCAACATTTCTTAAGAGTGGAAAAGTAGCTACACACTGTGTCAGAAATACTTGTCACAATAAAAATAAGAAACAAATTACTGAGATGATTCTTTACTTGGAGGACTTGTAAAAGTGATTTTCATCAATCATTGCAATGTTGAGTGGCGAAGATTTTTGGCAAAGAGAAAAGATTCATAAACCAGAGAGGCAAAGGATTTGTCCTTTATTCTCATCATTATACATAATAGTTTGTTATGTGCTTGACTTTTGCATAAAGTTCTACTCAAAAATCTAAGGAGTCAGAGGCCCACAGTTTGCTGCAATTGCCTGTAATTTGCATGCAATTTGTTTGGAAAGATTTGCTAAATAACCACTTAAACTGAGGGGATTCACCTTAAAGTTACAACTTTTACTTTGAAGGCAAACATTCTGTTTCCTGTTTGCATCACAGTTTTTTAAATTTTTGACTATGCATCCCTATATAAAAACCACAGATGATTATTTTAATCATATGTGATGAAGCAGTGTGTTCTTTACATAAGAAAAAGAATACTGTAATCTATTACATAGCCATCTTACATTTTTGTAACATATTTAAATCAAATCCATGCAGGCTGCAGACAACCAAAGGTTCACCATCACGTACATTAGAGTGAAAAACACTGAAGATGAGAAACGTACATCAGATACTTCTAACCACCTCCCCAACCTCATCACAAGTCCACTTTTCATGAAATTCATTCAAATGTGTTCATTTCACAGAGCTCTGTGATTTGAATAATATTCCAGCAAATTTAAAATGTTCACAAAGTTCAAAATAAATATGAGGCGGGTACAGAAGTTTCATACATATGCATGGGTGAGCTATTCCCTATTTATACCACTCAACTCCCTCTTCTCTCTTTCTCTCTGACATATAATGGGGTGAAGGATTGCTGCCTGAAAAGCATAACCAAGGACTCATAGGCCACCTATGATTATAGAGTGGAAAGTACAGGTAGGGATACAAAACCCCCAAGTGACCTAAGCAAATCTGGCTGTTTGCTTGACAGTTTTGTTATAAGATATTTTATTTGCATACCCTGTCCTCCAAACACATAACACTGTCCTAAAACTGCGCAAAATGCAAGACGAAAGTTGCTTTGTTGACAGAATATAATATTGCATAATAGGTATTAAATGATAAGCAACTCTATCTACCTCCCCTATGCTACAAAAAAACGTCTGCTACTATGTCTATGTTCAGTATGAGATGTATTTCTGGTGATTTGTAAGATCTCTCGAGACTAATGTAAAGAACAAAATTAAGACCAGGCTAGTATGAGCGTGATAAAGTAAAACACACTCTGAATCAGCTGTTCAGCCCAGTTTTAACTATTAATGCTCAAAATTCAATGTTCACGTGTTTGGAAGTTCCAAATGATAGTATTATGGTGTCAGTAGCCACATGCATGCAGAATTGTGTAGGGAAAGTCATACTGTTGCAGTGTTAATCACCTTTCTTCCCTATTCTGGTGCTTGAATTGAACTTCAAGCTGGTTATCTTGACTTGGTTGGCTAATGAACTGACATTCTGACATATAATTTGTCTTAATGACCACTGAGTAACAGAATAATGGAAGAAAGGGGAATATTTTGTTAACCTCTTGAGCGACCATGGTGTCCTAGATGAGTTTGGTCTGAGTATTTCAGAAACTGTGGATTTACCCACAAAGCCAACTCTAGGGTTTACAGGCAATGGTCTGAAAATGAAAACATGTCCAGTGAGCAGCAGTCCTCTGGGTGAAAATGCTTTGTTGATGTCAGAGGAGACTGGCCAGACTGGTTCGAACTGACAGGATGGCAACAGTAACTCAAATAACACAAGAGCACTCAGGGAGTGCAACTTCCCCCGAGGGTGAAGGATTATATTAAAACTTTGATGTTTATATGCCGATGTCAGCACAGGTAATATGGAAATAAGGCCTAGTATATTAATCTTTTTGTATCATTATGAATTCATATAATATTATATTGAAAAAAATGTTTTAAATAGCTCAAACAAAGAAAGTGTTCATGTCCCCCAATGACTAAAATGTTGCGTGTAATTGGTCACAGGCCCGGTGGCGCCAGTGTCCGGCAGCCTCGCCTCTGTCAGTGCGCCCCAGGGTGGCTGTGGCTACAATGTAGCTTGCCATCACCAGTGTGTGAATGGGTGTGTGAATGGGTGGATGACTGGATGTGTAAATTCTGATTCTGATTCTGATTCTGATTCTGAAAGGGCTTTGGGGTCCTTAGGGACTAGTAAAGCACTATACAAATACAGGCCATCTATTCACACAAAACCTGGTATGCTGTGTATAACTGGTCATGCATTATGTTTCTCATAGCATTAGTTGAAAAGTTCTTACTAATGGTAACTTTGACTGCAGTGACAAAAGATCAATATGAGATAACTTGCATCTACAATAAGTATAAAGCTTTTTAATTCCGCATCCATTTTAAAATAATTCTGTATACATTCAAGGCTATTCATTCTCTCTCTCCACCGTACCTCTCTGACTTATTACAGATGAAGCTCCCATCCCGCTGCCTCAGATCTTCATCTTCTCTTTCTCTCTCTATTCCCTCTGCTCGTCTGATCACAATGGGAGGGAGGGCCTTTAGCTGCTCTGCCCCTCGACTTTGGAATTCCCTACCCCCGGACCTCAGAAATATTAGTTCATTCTCTCTTTTTAAGTCCACCCTCAAAACTCATCTGTTTAAAATTGCTTATTCTTACATTTCTGTATGTTTTAACTTTTATCTTTTATTTTTATCATTGTGTATATTTCCAGTTTTTATCTGTTGTACAGTGTCCTTGGGTGCTTTGAAAGGCGCTATTTAAATAAAATGTATTATTATTATTATTATTATTATTATTATTTAAAATAAAGGGTGTTTCCTGTAGTGCAGATTTTTTAATGAACAGTATTTTTATTTATTTAATTTTTTATTTATTGTTTTGTCTTTCCTTTAAAAAAAAATGGTTCCACTTTCTGAAAAATCACAATTACCAGCATCCTTTTCCATTTTCATTTAATGTGCAGCTCTGATAATCATGTTCCCATTAAATGTGACATGAAATGGCAGGGATTTCATTTGATGTCTGATGGGTAATAGGCATAATATAATTTCACCGACAATATGATTAATCGTTTTGACAGAAAACAAAAACAGGTTTTTAGAAAAAGTGTTGTTTCCCTGCTTGTTTACTGTCAAGATAAAATAATATGACCTAACCTTTGCTCCTGCTATATTTTAAAAAGACATTTTACTTAATTTATTGGAAGTTTTGAGCAAAAAAAGTTGTCTTGTGTTTGGTTGTTTGCAGGAAAGGCTCAGTAACTTACAGCAAAGGGGTAAACCAAAGACACTCTGATTTATTATTAGTAATGAATGATCAACATACCAAAATCAAAAACCTAACACATCATGAAACCAACGGCACCCACATGAATTAGACCATATCATACGCAGGCGAAAAAAGTGTCCTGAATTAGAGACCTTCAATTCCCACAGCACCCAAATGTGATCATTAGCTCAACAGAGCGCCTGACAGCTCATCCTCAGCCCGTGGCAGTTTTCTGATACATCATTTTTGCTGCTGCTTGTTTGTTTGCTTACTCAAGCAGTGGCCTGACATTCTGATAAGAAGCTGACAAAGAGCCCTCAGGGGAAGATGAAAAATAAAAATGGCATCAGACATTTAGACCTTATCTTCAGTGCCCTCAGTGTAAGGGACTATAGGGTATGGAAAGGAAGGATGGGGAGTGGTTACAGGCTGTATGTCTAGGACAGAAAGACAAGTATACAGTGGGAAAGAGAGAGAGAAAGAATTAGGAAACTTCTAGCTTGTTTAACTTTAACAAGTTATATTTTAAGATTTAACAAAAAAAAGAAAACCAAACTACTGAACTCTCAAAACTTTACAATTTTCCTTGGAGAAATACATACCTCACTGACCTAGACTCACACACATTTCTCCGCAGAGAGACAGATTATATTTTGATTCTTTCTTAATATTTTTATTGAAACTTGCACGCCAATAAAGCCTCTTTGAACTGAGGAGAGAGAACGAGAGGAACGAGAGTGTGAAGCATCATCTTTCAGCAAAATTAATCGAGAGGAAAAGGAATTTCAGTGCGGCACACGAGCCGCTGGGATGTGGTGAAAAGCAGCATGACATCTGATACATCAAGCAGGGCCTGACAGTTTTAAGGAACACAGGCTGCTGGGCTCCACTTATTTTCCTGTCAAGCTGTTGTTTTGCATTGTTGTTGTTGTACATTGTTGTAGAAAAACTGGACTGCTTTCAGGGAAAACTGAGAGTTAAAGTTTCAACAAAATGTCCCTTCAGATTTTGCTGAGTGTTTTGCTGATGGTTAGTGGTCATTGGTGAGAGATGTCTAATGCAAACGTGCAAGTGAGGTGCCGTTCAGAAATTAAATATCACCATTAACAGTGCATTTGTTTGCCTCTCAGTAGCAATGCTTGCCTCATAAGAGCCCAGAAATTGTACTCTTAGAAACGTTTTCCAAGAAACGAAAAGCTTCCTTCTGAGTGTTTTTGTCTGTGTTTCTACTGAAGTCTAACAACCCAAAAAGATTGGGCAAATACGTGTGCTGACATAACAGCAGCATGTAACATGGGTGTTTATAAAAAAAACAAAAAAAACAAAACAGGGCTGTTTTGGTCTCCCTTCTTTGCTCTCTGTCCATGTCAGAGCTACAGGTACATGTCTCTGTTTGAAAGACACTTGCTCTTGAAGCCTGTTACATTCACACAACATCGGGTAATATGACACCTTTCCAAAGTGACAACATCTGGGGCTGAAAAATGAAACCACAGCAAAAGTGTGAAGAAGAAGAAGAAGAAGAAGAAGAAGAAGAAGAAGAAGAACAACAACAACAACAACAACAACAACCTATCTAAACTACCAAAGGTACACCCTTGATAGGTTGCCAATCTGATGCAGGGCTAACACAGAGAGAAGACCATTCGCACTCACATTCACACAATTTAGATTCAACAATAACCTAACCCCACTAATGCATGTCTTTGGACTGTGGGAGGAACCCCAGTATCCAAAGAGAAGTAATATCCAGTAAACAGAAGTAATACGGTTCCCTTTGCAATTATTTGTACTACCAGTTTGGGTGAGTGAACTAGTAATTCAACAGTTTTTGTGTCTGCACAGTGCACCCATATATTACATGGATGCACTTTGGTAACCAAAGCTGCAAGCATTAGGCGACATCTGTCATCTAAGCATGTTCGCTTCTTGTGTTTATAATGATAAATCAAAAGCTTAAGAACCAGGCTTCACTAACCAGTGGGTGACATTACGGTGCCATGACATCCATCCTTCTCTGACCTTCTCTCAGGTCTGTGCAGAGGTGTGGGAGTGTTCATTCTTTAGAAAGCAACCACTGTGAAAAAAATGACCCCACTCCCGTTTTTATTCACCGTGTGGTTCACTGGTCCTGCACTGCTCTCTCTCTCTTTTTCCCTTCTCTTATTCACTGGATCAGGCACAAAGTTTGAGTGTTGTGTTTAAAAAGAGTAACCGACAATTTGTGCGATATACTTTGAGTTTTACCAGCTAGAGATGACTGAAATGTTGCAAACAGACTACTTGAGCAATCAGAAAAAGCCCAACCCACACGTTTAGGCTGTAGTACGGAGCCCCGCAGGGGACATGGGAGAAAAAAAAATTAAGACGGACTTTTGCGAGATCTCGCAAAACAAACTCGGGATCTCGCAAAACTTTTAGCTGCATTCTTCGGACGCTGGCTTGAAGCCGACCGGGAGGTCGAGGCACGATCTAGAGCGGCTCTTCCTCAACCTCCTCCGACCACAGGTACAACATGCCCAGGACTAGGGATGGGTATCGTTTAGGTTTTATCTGATA
>NW_005187628.1:248398-263615 GCF_000239375.1 Pundamilia nyererei | reverse complement strand
TGTGTGTGTGTGTGTGTGTGTGTGTGTGTGTGTGTGTGTGTGTGTATATATATATATATATATATATAACAATTCTGTAACTGTAACTTCAGTCGTTGGTGTGCTTTTTTTGGAAGTCGAATTTCCCAGAGGAACCCACCCGAGGGATTAATAAAGTTCTATCTTATCTTATCTTATCTTATCTTATCTTATGTGCCGGAAAAGCGGTGTTCCTCCCGGCTGTAGTAGGTCTCGACCTCCCGTTAGCTTTGAGCTAACAGGAAGAATGCAGCTAAAACTTTTGCGAGATCTCGAGTTTGTTTTGCGATATCTCGAGTTTGTTTTGCGATATCTCGCAAAAGTCCGTCTTAATTTTTTTTCTCCCATGTCCCCTGCGGGGCTCCGTACTGTAGGCTTATGAACCAGGTTTTTTTTTTTTGACAGGAAATAATAAATAATTTTAAAACACATAAAAAGCTGGAAAAAGAATTGTGGGTAGTGGCTAATATGTTTCATTTTTTAATACTTAACCGCAAGCAAATTTGTTCCTTCAGGGAAAAAAGGAAACTTTGGACAGTTAGCTAAAAAAAAAAAAAAAGTCCATACAAGATTTTAAACTATTAAATCTACAAATAATACACTTATTGAGTCACAACACTGCGTCAGTCAATCCTGAAAGTGTTTTGTAAGCCCAGTTTAACCTGCTCAAGCTTCTGAAGCTGCTTTTGGTTTTTGTTTTGTTTTTGTTTTTTAATATCTCAAAATAATTATATGTAAAACAGCTAAAAACTAATTCAGAGTGTCTCCCCACAGCTTTGCCCTGACTGTGGCAACAAACTAACAAGAAAATGAGTTAACAGTCAACAATTACAGCTGTCACAGATGATGAGCTCTAAAAGAGTGAAAAAGGCTGTCCAAGAAAATTATTCTAACCACTTCAAGAGTGTGACAGAAGAGAGTGTGGGGTGTTTTATAAAATAAGGGTTTTATACATTAACTGCATTTATGGTTTCATCACACAGACAGGCATTCAGTGACAGGTCTTTGTGGATTAGTCAACAATGTCGCCGGGGAACTTTTCCAGTAAGAAGATATGGAGCAACTATGTCCTTATTTTAGTCGTTTTGAATTTACTTTAATGTTCTCAACAGAAATGACAAAGGGGAGGGCAGTCAGATGATAATCCGGGTCATCCTACACTGCACTGTCCACCTTTAATTGGGAGAGATTTGTATGCTACATTTGAAACATAAGTGTAGCCCAGGAGTGGGCAATTAATTTTCCCAAGGGCCACATGAAAAACTGGGACTGTGTTGGAAGCTTAGAAAGAGATAAAATTAACATTGAACTGCTCTGTATTCATTTTATCTCCTCTTTGGAGGCTGGCTGTTCGTTTGGAACCTAAATGGTCTCAAAAAAGAGTTTTTCTGATCTAATATAATAATTTTAAAGGACTTAGACACTGTAAAGGACTTTTTTCACAATAAAGACAGATGACATCTTGGTAGGCATATCCTTTCCATTACATAGAAAACAAAATAGGGGTCAAGAACAGTCACAGCTGCTTATGCATTTCTCCTTCAAACAACAGAATACAATTATTTTGAGCTCTTTCTAAAAAAAACTTTTTAAGAATAGATGACAGACAGTCATGGCCCCTGCTCTGACAGGTGAGCGAACCAATGGGAAGATCCAATCTCATTAGGTTGGGACTGACAAACAACTTCTGTCAAAATGTTAGTCAAATTGTCACACAGGCATGCAGGTTAAACTGTAGCCTGACACAGCCGCACCATCTACCAGGGCTTAGGGCATTAATCTCCTTTATGACATTCCCCAGTCCCAGACTGGTCCGGGTTTATTGCACGGTACATGGCAGGTAGGTATGACCAAGGAAAGTCTATCTGCCACTCTATGTTTGCAATATATCATGTCATATTATATCTTATATCAAGCTTCCAATTCAGTTTTACACTTAAACATTAATTTCCAATCAAATGTGTCGAGTACAGTTAGCAGCTACATAGCTGTACATCTCATTACAAGATGATAAACACCAGCAGGCGCAACAGTGATTTATAAGGTAATTAATATTGTTACAACCAAGCACATAGTGTGAAGTACACAAGGTCAATCTCATAAGAACTAACGCCTCACAGTATAACCCTTTTTCAATATTAACATCCCAGCTACTGTCTAGTGTGCATCACATTCACATTGGGTGCTTCTGTAATCTCAGTTTGTGTTCAGACAACATTCAATGCTGACGCAGGAAATTGGATATGATGGTCAGGATAGAAAGCCAAGTTGAGAGATCATTTTTCTTTCTTAACAAAACAGCAAGCCAAAACATTTATTGCAAGGTCATGCTTTTATTAGTTATATCTGCTATCCTTCTATTTTGTTTGCCTTCCTCACAGCCAGTGCATTAGTGGAGGGAATTCAGAATGAGGAAGTACTATTTGCCGTGTACAATACAGCCCTTGTGCTAAATGGACCACAGGGATATTTTCACTTGGTGGCTTGGCTGGTTGTGTAATTGCAGGATGGATATACGCCATGCTCTTACTGCATTTGACTATGTGCCATGGTTTATCCCTAAGAGTTTTTTGTTGTTGTTGTTGTTGTTGTTTTGGGAGGTTTTTTGGTGCACTTCTGCTCCTGTTGTCATGCAAATGATTTATTTTAGAAAATTGGAACAATTTCCTTTTAAAGCTGTATTTAAAAGGTTACAGAAGACAGAGTGAGAGAGAGGAGTGTAACTGCACCGAGTAAGATGTAGTTTATGACAGGAAGTCAGACTGGCAGTTGTAAGAATGGCACTGCAATCTAAGCTGGAAGATTTGTGATCACTCCGTGGTAAGTGTTTAGTGAAGGCGCTTGCCAATAGCTTGCAGAAATAACATTGCCAAATTCTTATTCATAGAGATGTGTAAGGATTTATATGACAAATGTGTTTCACTTGTTTAGCCGGATTGGCATCAGAGGAAGTGAGCAGGTCTCTATATCAAAGCTAACCCTCCCTTTTTTCCGGAGGCACATTGTTGTGATTCCATTTCAGAAAAAGTGAAATACAAGGAAAACGGATGTTACAAGTGTTTTCCTTCTAGTTTGCTTAGTGGAGTTATTTGTTTTTAAGTATAGAATTGTCTAAAAGTCTTGAGCCACCTCACAAAGTGAATCAGGCAGGTTGTGTCTACACATAACTTCATGCCTAATGGCACAAGCCACAAATGTAGATACCAACTACTCACCAAGACACAGCAGCTGAAAGCAATCATATTAAAGTTGGACTCATTAGCAAAACTGGGTATGAGCAATAGCGCTTTTAAGAGGAATGTTTATTTGTTTGTTAAGCCACATTACACCGACCTGTGAATGACAGAAACTTAAACTAGTGTGTCTACATATAATAGACAACTTCAAAAAGAACCGGTTGTTTAGACACTTTGCTAACATGATTTGTCCTCGTTTCTTTAGATGAATATATTTTTAAAATCCCAGAGAGAACAGAGTTTGAGGGGGCATAAAATAATATTTTTTCACCAACAAGGTGATTCCCAAAGAGCAAACTTGACCTGTCTCAGCACAGCCTGCAGTGTGTGCTTAAAAAAAATCAGGAAACTGGAGAACTGAAGTTCAAAAGAATAAGAAGAAGGCTTAAAAAGATGAATACTATCTGGTAGACACATCCTTAAGAAATGGGGAAATAAAATCAGCAAAAACTTGAGATGCATCTGGACCTTCAGCTGATCCGTCTCTGTTGAAGCCTCATCAAGAATGGTCTGAGTGGAAGAGTGGCTGTTAAGAAGCATTTCTTAAGAGAGAGAAACAGGGAGAAAAGGCTGAGGTGTACCAAATTACGCAAAAACTAAACTAAAAATCAGCGACGAGTAATAATTCTCTGTATGACTCCATCAGTCTCTCACGTCATGCTGGAGGAATTACGCTGAAGGCTTTGGTTTATACACAATATATATAATTATACACTCTTAAGGACCCGTTTCAACATTTTCTTGGAACATTATGTTACTGATAGCAGAAAGATCTAATTTTGTATCCACGCCATTCTAGGAGGTCCAGGCCCCTGTTCTGGAAGGATCTGGCTCGAATATAAGAATGAATTAATGAAGTAGGTCTTTATGTAAAAGCCAATGCAGAGAAGCAATCTTTGATCCGAAATCATAACAACCTGCATTTCTACTGTGCTCATAAACAATGCTCTTGTGTCTCCTGAGGAAAAATTGAGGCCTTTGAACAGAATGTGTCAGGAAGCACGTGTGCCTTTGTGCGTGTCTGTTCCAAATATCAAGAAGTGCCCCTCAGGTTAATATGGAGATGAGATCAAAGCTGACCGAGAGCAATTCAAACACAGAGGCCACTGACAATGGACCGCTTTCAGCGCCTGTCCTGAGGCTGGAACTCAGCTGACATTTAAAAGGAAGGACCTGGATTACGTTTTCCTCTCCCTTTTCATAGCTCTGCAAGAAGTCCACTTGGAAGACACAGCTGTCCGATCAGCTCTCACTTGCTTTTCTGCCGGGACGCTTTACATTTGTTGCATCACATGACTCCTTGGGTTCTGGAGATTTCATCATATCCCGCAGAATTATATCACAGGGAGCTCAGTGTGTGTGAAGTGTACAAATAAATGTTTTAGCATGATGGACAGCCTGTGCCCACAAAAGTGTACATACATTGTATGTGCACTTCTTGGCTTCAGATCAAGCTGAAAGTGATTTCAGACATTCACAAGAAAATCTGCTCCATTCACGTCAAAGAGAAAGGTGGAGGTGGGTCAGGATGACCTCAGCCTACCCCTGCTCCTATTGAGAGCTGAGAACCGATGTGGTGAACAGACGAGAGCTGAGTAGAAGGAGCCAAGTGGGAGTAGAGAAGTGGAGAGAAATGGGAGCACGAGGTGGGGAGGGTGTATGTGTGGCTGGTGTGAGGGTGAAAATTGATTTATTGCGGCGCTGATGAGGAGCGGCATGCCAGGAGACAGTGGGTGCTCTCCAAGCCCTTGCTGCGGCAACATAAAACGAAACGGGGGCCCTCCCATCCGTTATAATTGCTGCGGAGATCTCAGCAAAGGCTTGAGGTCTGTGTGTAAAAATTTATGCAACCCTGACTGCTGGTACCCAGCTTGTTATTTATAATATCCATGTCTAGATGCCGCAAGTAGAGATATAAGGCACGCTGTTTCTGCTCTGCACTATTGGCAGCTTCAACCTACAATGTAGACACTAGCCCCGCCCACTCATAGATCAAAGAATACTGTAAACATAAACACAAACACATAAACATTCATGCGGGAAACGCATCGGTTGCTGTATTGAGCAGTCCTGGAGCAAAAAATAAAAAATAAAAAATTCTAGTTCTAAATATGTGAAAGAAAAATAAACAGCCCCGATCTGGTTAGCTGCTTAAAACCGAAAAAAACAAACAAAAAAAAAAACCCCACACACACATGAGATTTTGTAATGGCATTCATAGGGATTTGGTACTGGTTCAGTGTAAAAGGCATGACTATTTGAGTTCAAGTCAATTACCAAGCTATAAATCATTGTACCTCATGGCTGTTGTGGGAATAATTCTTTAAAATGAGGGCTGGCAGCCGCTGTTCAAGTGCAGACACGCACACTGGGAAAAGAAAGGCGGAGGAATAACATGACGTTTTGACCTTTTCATTGAAACGTTTAGCACTCGTTCTCCCCACACATTTTATTTCAATCAAATGAAATATCCCACAGTTTTAAAGAGGTTTAACCATCTATTTGTGGCTCATTTCTACAAGACATAGTTGCTAATCTTAGGATAAACACACATTAGTGCCCATGCTTGGTAAATACACAAATAACATAAAACGATCCGACAGCGCTTGGCTAATGGTGACTGTCTGCACCACACATGTTTAAGTACCATATAAACAACCTGCAGTTTCGCACAGGGAATTTTTATGGTGCCTGAAGCTTTGACAACAGAGGAATTTACTTGAGCACCTGAAAGAGCTTTGGAGCATGCTGCAGTGGTTTAAAGCGGACACAGCATGAGGGCGGGGGATGCGGGAGGGGAGTTAGCCAATACTGCTGACAAAGGTGCTGGTAAGCTTGTTTGTCTCTCTTCTGTATATGTGTGCTTGCGTGTGTGTGAGATCTGCCTACACATGTGGACGTCTAACTGGAACTGACTAATACAGACTGTGAATTCAGCACTGTGAGAGGCTGTTTTTTTTCTTTCTTCACATTCAAATGCCACTTCCTGTAATCACGGGTAAATCTTCCATCAAAATGTCTCAAACAAATCAAAGCAAACTCATTAATAATCTATGTTGGTGTTATCACTGCGCCATCACTAATGACATTTTGGATGACAATTACAAATGGCACACTGCAAAGAAAAGCACAGAAGAAAGCTGACTGATCCGAGGTGAGTTTAAGAGAGGTCAGCAGTCGATCCCTTGCCTCTTCAGACGCCTCACTCCAGCAGTGCGAGCAAGAATCTTAAAATATTCATCACAGCTCTTTAAAATTGAAATGATTGGCTCATTAAAGGATGGCATTCAGCACAAAAGAATCAGAAACTATTGTTGCCTTGTTTTATACATCATGGGCAAAGCAAAAACATGTGATGGGCATTTATTAGTGAGATAAAGAGCAAGATTGTTAGCAAGTGAAAACTGATGTAAATGGTGAACAGTCCAAAATATGAAAACTAGAGATGGCACGATACCACTTTTTTATGTCCGATACTGATATCATAAATTTGGATATCTGCCGATACCGATATGAATCCGATATAGTGTTTTTTAATCAATAAAAATGTTTTTTTAATATCTTGCTGCTTTTTGTATAAGTTCATACTCAAGTTAAACAAAAAATCAAACAAACACTAAAGCTATTCTGTTATACCTGTATGTAAAAAATACACTGCACCCAAAATATTTCATAGTTCAGCAACACTGATCAATCTAATAAACTTAAACCTACTCCATCCTCCCTATTCTGGTATTTTAAAGAGTACTTAGCAGAAATATTAAGCAACCTAACTAATGGGGTTCTAAAACTCCCAGCAAAAAAATAAATAAAAAATTAGGGAACCACCTCCCACCCTCCACCTCATGATGCTTAATCGACGTAATCAACTTTAATTTGATGCAGTGTGGAAAAAAATGCACAGAACTCAATTATTTTTCAAGAATAATTAAATAGATTCAGCATCTTTCTTCAACAGAATTGCAGACTGCACAGATGGAAAAGGTACTATAGCTTACAGGGTATATTAGACTTAATGGTTACTATATACAGTAATGGACTTCTATACATTTTTCATCAGATTAAAACTTTGGGTGTAAGATTCGGATAATTATTTATTAAAGGCTAGACATTTTAAATGAGAATAAGAAAGAAAAGTATGTCTTTGTGCCCCCTTTTCCCTGTTCATGCCCTATCGTCCCCCCTGGCTAAACTTTGCTAGATCCGCCCCTGCACAGTTACCAGCCGTCAGCTGTGTAGAAAAGGATCCTGGTGTAAAAAGTAATCTTAAATAAATTCTAACAACAGCTTATCAAGGTTAAACGTGCTGCTGTTGTTCAGCCGCTGGTTTCCTCTTTCTGGCGTGAAGTGGGCCAAAAAGAAACAAGAGAGACGGACTCCCGACAGAAAAGCCGATCAGCTGATCATTAAGCAGTTTCATGATTGAAGTAGCAACAGGAGAGGGAGGGAGAGAGAAGAGGCAGTCGCTCCATTTATCGGTTGTTAAGCTTAATGTGGGAATGCTTTACAAACATTCAGAGATGGACTTACACACTTGCTTTACTTCTCTCGGGGATAACTTCGTCGGAGATGAAATGCCGGTTTGGTAGCAAAGCTCCAAATGCTCAACCAGACCACTGACAGGTGCCACAGCCGCTCTATCACGTGACGCATACTGCTCCAACGTGCTAAGGTTATGAGCCGAGTTACTGCGTGTTGCAAATTTTGTGAGGTGCTTTTTTGATATTTAATGGATTGGATTACATTTTTTATTTCTCTCCGATATCCGATCCAGTAATTTAGGTCAGTATTGGACTGATACCGATACTGATACGTAATATCGGATCGGTCCATCTCTAATGAAAACACAAACTTTGTTTTATAATATGATAAGGATATATTTGTTTGTTTACACAGTTTTGGACATGTGTCTACAAAACTGTGGTTGTTTACAAGAAAACTTCAAAGGGAACCTGTAATTTCTCAAGTCAAAATAACACCAATGCTTCCTTTTTTTGGGGGGGGTTCAAATAACCTATCAAGATTTTATCGTCTTATATGACAGTAAACGAAATATTTTTGGTGGTTTGTACTGTTTTTAAAAGAAGCAATTTGAAAACCTTAACTTGTGCTTTTAGGAATTGTGATGTACAATTTTCATATTTGTCATCACCTTTTGGAGATAATTGATGCTGCTCTACAGTTGTTATATATTTCATTGGTTTGTCTCGCAGAGTAGGCTTTACCTTTCTGAAGAATACAAGACAAGATTTCAAAGGGTTTTGAAAAACAGCACGGACCTGCAGGACAAAATAAGTGGAGTGAGACTTCAGCAAGCCTGGCAAACATCACATGCATTATGATTACCCACATCAAGCCCTTCTCTAAATTCCTAATGCATTCTTTACCTGCTCATCAGCTAACATGAAATTAATTTCCAGACCAAGATGAAGAAAACAAACAGACAAATAGGAAACAAAAGCAAAGCACACGGGTGGAGAACGCACAAATTAAAAGAAAGGCAACTGAGGCTGCACAGATTTCTGCTGCAGAGCAATTCAAGAGCTGCCTGTGATGGCTGAGACTCAGAGGAACAGCAGACCCAGGAGGCCTGCAGCAGCACACAGTGATGGGAATGTAAAATGAGGTGAAGAGCTATGTCAATGAGATCTTATGGAAAACAAGCAGAAGCTTTTTCGTGGGATGGGGGGTCCATGCTTCATTAGGGCAGATTTAACCTCTACTTAACCTCTGCTGACAGAAACCACAAACCAGATGAGATGCATGAAGATTGTAACATTTCTTAAGTCTCAAGGCATCCATCTAACACAAGAGTCAGAAGTTTTGGTTGTAGCAGGCAAAGCAAGAGTGTCTGAGGCTCAAACTGGTAATTAACCTCAAAGCTTGCGAAAAACAGGACAAAAATCCTGCCAGGCTTTAATCTGCTTGTCTGTGGTCGGTAAATAAGAAGCCCTGGGTATACTACTTTATTGAAACACTCTCACAGGTTGGCCTGCCAGGTAGTGGGGCATTAATATTGGCTCCAGCGAGAAGCTGTCAGGATTTATTAGTCAGTATCACTGGTACTCAGCCAGCAGGTGTCAGCTCTGGCAGAGAAAGAGAGAGCGAGATATATTCACAGATAGTAAGAAAGAGAGAGAGAGAAAGCCAGCCGCCATCACACAGAGATAGGCAAAAAGACTAGAAAACAGAAAGCTGGCTTTTCTCTGCCCCTCTCTCCTTATTCTGCAGCAACATTTTAAAACTGTGTGTACAACTCCAAATCAGCAACATACTCTGCATTTCAACAAGTCACATGTTCATCATAATTTTGCTCCAGTCTTGGTTACATGCCTGCGTGCATGTAATGTATGCATGCTTAAGTTATGATAAACTTGAAGGAAAAGCCATTAGGATGAGCTTATTTGGTTATGCTAAGAGAGTTAATATTTAATTTGCACAGCAATACTGAGAAGCTGTCAATGTGTGTCATAAAAGACGAATATGAAAACTACATTGGGAGTATGTACATGTGCTCTGTGATTTATGTTTTGGCCTTCAAAAGTTCCGTTAGCTGTTTATCGTTTAGCTCTTCTTTGGACTGCCTTAACATCGCCAAGCACTCCAGAAGGGGTGCATTTTCCTCTGTTGCTAAGCAACAGGCACAGCCTAACTACCCTGCCAAAGAATACACAGCCAAGCAGTTAATGAGGATACAAAGGACTCGACGTGAATTGCTTGACGGTGCAACAGACAAGAATCAGTGCTCATGATTTGGACTGAATGGAGAATGCTAACTCGACATGAGACATTACATGCAGTTCATACATTGCAACCTAAAGCATGTAAGCTTCATGTCGAGATATGTGTGTGTCTTTTTAGATTAATGTCTCCATCTAGTGACAAGTCCCTTAGGCAAAGTAGGCTAAAGACACAGTATGTCTAGGAGAGATAATGGCCAGAAGGTGTGAATTTAAGATGAACCGAAATTCACTGTAATTATAATAAGATACAGATAAATACAGTAAGTACATACTGGGATACGGATACAGTGTAAAAGTTTAACAAACTGGCACAAAGGATGCAACTACATTTATTTTTATTATCAGTTAATACAGTTTTTTCCCAAATCAATAAAGAAAATGAAACTCATTGTACGTTTTCCGCTTTTTATCAACCTACCTCCTGTTCAAACGGGTGCCAATACGCTCAGTATGCCTCTACTTCATTCTGTGAACGATCAACCTGAAATTCAAAGGAGAAAAAAGTTGTCGGTTGTGTATTATGTAGGAACATTATTCCCAAGGCAATGTGCATTGTCACAGTAGCACAGAATGTGTTAAACACTCAGTTCTTTAGAGTTCCCTGGTTTTTAATGAATTTCAAATATTTGCATGTCTAGAAGCTAATTCCCTCTTTCTTTTCCATTCGTGGCAGGCACATACTCATTGAAATTTTCATTTCATTTTAAATTACTCAAAGAAAAAAACTATAAAGGTGGCCTCATTTAACTTGCCATAGACTTAACCCTTCTCATATTATCCTGTGATGTGTCTGTATTCATTGCTCAGGAGCGAGTGCGATTGAACAATAATGTATGGGATAATGTCTTACCAAAAAAATTGACTTTAAGCTCTGCTGGAAAAATTATGAATTCGGTTTCAAAAATGCATTGTCAGAAACAATCTTCTTTCCAAAAAAATATTTTTTTGTGCTTTTTATGAGAGTTCAGTCATAAAATACAGTAATTTAATACTGGTATTCTGCAATGTCAGATAACTTAACACTCAATTTTCACAGCAATGCATATAATTAAATCAGAATATTTTTTCCCATCATTTCTTAAAAATGATGGGCAGCTAACCTTGTTCCAGCCCTCTGGATCACTGGTTGTTCTTCTCTCTGCATTTTTCAGTTTGGTTCTTGAATTTGGTTAATGCGTTCCCTTTAAAGATCTGCTCTGCTCAATCAGTTTTTAACATCTGTCTGTCTCTCTTTGTAAGTTCATGTCTGTATACACACTCACCAGCCACTTTGCAAAGTACACCTGTTCACCTGCTCATTAACACAAATATATAATCAACCATTCACAGGGCAGAAACCCAATGCCAAGGTATGTAGAGATGTTCTAGGCAACCTTATGGAGTTCAAACTGAACATCAGAATGAGGAAGAAAAGTGATTTAAGTTACACTGAATGTGGCATTGTTGTTGGTGATAGATAAACTGACATGAGTATTTCAGAAACGTTTGATCTTCTGACATATCTCTACACAAATGTCTATAGAATCTATAGAGAACTGTTGATACTAGAGAAGGCAACAGCTTCCAGCAGGATAATGTATGATGTATCAAACTGGGTTTTTTTAACATACCACTGAGTTCACTGTTCTCAGATGCCTTTGACAGCTGCAAAACTCAATCCAATAGAGCATCTTCGGACATACACGTATATTAAAAATACTAATAATTTGGTAGTTTCTGTTACTAAGACTCTCCAGGATCCCATTTTACTGTGATGAAACACACAGACTTACAAAGTTCAACTGGTAACGACAGGTCAAAAAAGTTACCTGTGGTGCAATTTGGTTTGGTTTATGCTAATTGCAGTGAAACCTTACTGAAGACTAAACAAACAATGGCACAGCTGCAGCCAACCTTAACATAAATACACACAAAATGCTGTATAAATTAGGACAGACTTAGTGTTTAATTTTAATAAGCCACACTGGTTACTATAGCTGTCCACTAGCAAAAAACAACAACTTTTTACTCCTTTTAAGCTATGAGAAGGCAAGGCCATTTCAGGGAAGAGCTTTTCCATTAATCTCTCTCCTCTAAGCTATCATTATTTTTCAAGGTTGAATGTCACCTACTTGTGATCTATTGATTTAGAGTCCACTTTAAACCTGAAAAGATGTTTAGCTTGAGTTTTGAATCAACTGCATGGTTATTCTTGAATTACCTTTGAGTTTACTTAATAATTAAATACATGAAAGATTTTGTTTGCAAAACATCCATTTAATGAATTTGTGTTCCTTAATTTCCTCACAAAACTCAACACCAAATTCTAATCCAGCATAGATCATCCATAAGAAGAGGCAAATATGTGACTTATAAAAGCAGCGTAATCAATAACTATACGAAAAAGGTACGTAGCCTCACAGTGGCCTTACAGTAATGCATTTCAATCAATAACAAATACACCAGATTCAGTGCAAGCTTCTTCTTTTTTTTTAAGTCAGGAGTAACATGACAGGCTTATAGTGGTGTGCAAGGGAAGCAGGGTGTGCAGGGCTTTTACAACTTTATAACCTATTTGCATGTATGAGGCTAATTAATATAATTGGATCAAGGAGGATTAGACAAGGCATCTACAACATGGAACTGTGAGAGGTGAAAGGCCAAATGGCAGATGGAAGGCTAAAAACTACTGGTGGAAAGCAGAAAATGTCATTTTATTTCATAAAATACATACCTATTCTCTTGCATACATCTGAAAAATGTATGCAAGGTTCTTTTAAAAGTACCAAGCAATAGAAATTTCAAAAAAAGTAACACAGATTTTACAAGAAAGATGAAAACAATAATAAAAATAAAATGCAAACTAAATAAAGCTGAAATGAATGGTTGGCAGGTGTATAAAAGTGTTTGTGATGCAAAAATAATAAGTTACTTTGTGAGAAGTTTTTAAAATAATATATGAGAAAAGATTTTGAAATGTTTTCTCTTAAAAAAGAGATTCAGTGAGACAATGATTGGTACTCTGTGTAGCTTTCAGGTAACTTTTTGTCTTTATGTTTTTATGTATTGTCTTTTTTAATATTTATGTTGGTAGATGCTATATAAATACGATTTTACTTTTACTTTAGCAATAATGGCCCCAAACATCGCCCCTTCTTTTGTGGACCAAACTGCCAGAGAGATATGGGAGACTTCTTGAAGTACTTACCTACAGTGGTTTCCATTTAACACAAATTTGTCATGATCCTGGGTCTGCTGACCCAGCGTTTTGTGTTTAGTTTATGTAGCCTTCAGGTTTCCTAAGTTCATCGTTATCATGCCTAGTTGTTTTTTACCCCTCATGTTCCCACTATGTTAAGTCTATCATGCCTAGGTGTTTCTAGTTATTTACCCCTCGTGTTCCCACTATGTTAAGTCTCCTGCTTTTCATGTATTTCATGTCTGTGGCTTATGTTGTCAAGTTCAGGTTGTCATGTCTATATCTCACTGTGTTTCCTGTTTTATTGTGAAGAGGTCTGGCGTGTCTGTGTTCATCATGTTCAGTTACTCTCCCCCTGTGACGTAATTATGTTCATGTGTCAGCTGGGTTCCCATGTGTTGCCACTTCCCTCATTATCCTCCTGTGTCCATTTAGACTGTGTGCTCTCAGTCATTCTTGGTCAGGTCGTCCGTTGTACTGCTCCGTTGTTCCTATGTCTCCGCTCCAGGTATCCCTGTCAGTTGTTTAGAGTTTTGTATGTTTCGTTTTAGTTCACCCAGTTTAGGTCATTGTTTAATTTTCATCAATTCCCTATTATTTTGTACCCTCGTTTCTTGCCTTAATAAACGGCTTGTTTTGTTATTCATATCTCATTTCGGTCTGCGCTTGAGTCCTTCCCTGCAACATACGGTCTGCCCTAGCCAGACCGTGACAGTACGACCTGACCAAGATGGACTCAGCAGACCGCGAGCTTTACGAGCGTCGGGAGGCAGCCTTCGCCCCGCTGGAGGAGGGGCTCCGCTGGAAAGCGTTTTATTGACATGTTAGAGAGATTATTTATCTGATATTGTCTCTGTAGTGCATCAGCGCTTTTATAGTAAGACACCGGCTGTTTCCAAGCCTCGTCCGCTTCAAGTGGGAGTTTTTCGCGTGGCTACAGGCGCTCACGCTCCAGCCTCGTTGTCGCCGTGTTGTGCCCCGGGGGCTCAGTTGCTCGCTCCGCCGGCTTCCTCCGCTCGAAGGAAGCGGCGCGCCCGTCGCCATAAACTGGACAATGCCGAGCTCACGGTGGTGAGTAACAATGACTATTACCCTCACGTCCCGTCTGATGCTAACAACAATCAGCTCACTTCCGATCCATGGGAAATTTCCCTTATGGATGACGACGTGGACTGGGAGGATCCGTTTTGTTTTACCCCCTCTACACAGGGAGGGATGAAAGACAATTCCCGCTCGCCTAAGCCTGCACATACGGTTAAAGGAAAGACTGTTAATTACGCTACCAGGACAAACACACTCGGTTCCGCTTCCGTCTGTTCAGGTTCTGTCAGGTCCGTTTCAGTTATCCCCGAGTCAACCCGCTTTGCTACCACTAACCCATGGATTTCGAAAGCTGTTAAACCTAGGACTGCAAATGCTAAGACTGCTAAGCATGAAGTGGACGGCGGGTTCATTTTTGATAGATCCGTTTTTGTCGACCCTGTATGTGTTGACCCTGAGCCTGCCGTTTCTACGACTGTTTTTTCTGAGCCCACTCCCGTTCCTGCTCGTGTTTCTCCCCCCGGGGCAGCTCGGGCCCAGCGTACCTCCGCACCCGTGTCTGTTCCTCGGGTGGGTGAGACTGAGGCCAAGTTGGCTCCTGCTCTGGTTTTCAGGCCGGCTGAGGCTCTGACCCTTTCTGCCCCCGTACCTGCTCCTCGGGTGGGAAGGGCAGTTGCCCAGCCGTTGCCGGTACCTGTTCCGGTCCCCAGGGTGAGGGCAGCCAGGATGCAGCCCGTCTCCGCACCCGTACCTACTCCTCGGGTGGGAGTGGCTAGTGTCCGGCATGCTCCTGCACCCGTCCCTGTCTCTACTGAGGGCTCAGGAGAATTCGGTCTGCAATCCACACCGCCATCGCTACTGCATGCCTTTCAGTCATTAGCTCAGTCGTTAGCTCTGTTAGCAGCCCGGTCCGTAGCTTACATTCCTGTGCTTCCGTTAGCCCAGCCTTTAACCTACTGTGCAGCTCAGTCATTTGCTCCATCACCTGCTCAGCCTTCTGT
>NW_005187628.1:241821-247768 GCF_000239375.1 Pundamilia nyererei | reverse complement strand
CCTCGCCTGGTCCAGCTTCTGCCTGTGCTTCGCCTGGTCCTGCCACGCCTGGTGCAGCCTCTGCTTCTGCCTGTGCTTCGCCTGGTCCTGCTTCTGCCTGTGTTTCGCCTGGTCCAGCTTCATCAGAGTCTTCATCCTCGCCTGGTCCAGCTTCTGCCTGCGCTTCGCCTGGTCCTGCCTCGCCTGGTCCGTCTGGTCTTGCCTCGTCTGGTCCTGTGCCCTCCGGGCCTCGGCCGGTACGCTTGACACTGGAGCGCCGCCGCTGCCTTCTGCACGGTCGGCCCCCGGATCGCCGTCACCTGTGTCACCGCCATTGCCGCCCGCACGGCCGGCCCCCGGAACTGTTTGACTATTGTTCTCCTGTGCCGTCTGCCGCCAGGCCGGCCCCCTGAGGAGTTGCGAACTGTTTCCTGTGCTCTTGATGGACGTTTTGTGGCCTTGTTTCTGGCAGACAGGTAATTTGTATAAGAACAAGAATCATTAGGGAAAAAAATACAGTGCAATACCAAAGTTTTCATTCATACCTTATTTCAAATGGGAAATCCAAGTTTGGAAGTCAGTATTTGGTCATCATTAGCCTGAACTCTCTTAGGCAACCTTTGATTTTTTTATTTTTATGTATTCATCAGGAATAGTTCTTTGGGCTCCTTAAAGGCCATTCAAAGCTCTTCTTTGGATCTTGGCTTCCTTATGTTCAATTCTCTGTCAGGATGATGCCAAACTGCTTCAACGTTGAGTTGCATTTCTCAATGCAAATGTGTCATACCTCAGAGACCATGTATGGTTACGTTTTAGCAAACAGATGGATCACCTGAAAATGCCAAATGCATCTCTCAGGTCCTGTATCAGGTCTTTGCTTGATTTTCCCCTATTTTCTATGGATTTGACTTTCAGATACAGTTTATCTGCTGTGGATAGTTTTTCTTCCTTTGGCTTCCAGTTGTCTAATTTTCTCACATCTTTTAAGAACACACCATGCTGAGATATGTCATTTTTGGCTAATAGCTCTTTGGAGATTACCTTGTTGGTGCATAAATACCAACAACTGTCAAACTCTGTTATCTTTAGCATTTTTTTGTGTATTCAACTAAGGAATGGGGACAAATTATGTGTTTTTGTATCAGGCTAACTTTGCTAAGGTGCCTGTTATGTGCAGACAGAATACTGGTTGATGTCTGTTTTATGGTTAAACAATTTATTGGTCAGTGTTATGTGGTTTAACAAGCAAACAACAAAAAACAATCTTATGACTGTTCAAAGAAAACTTCAAAAGAACTTCAGAAATACTGGAGAACTATTGCTCAAAACATTTTTTTAAAATGATAAAGTCTGGGTCCTTGGAAGTGAAATAAGAAGAAACGAGGGGGGGGCTAAAGACTTTTGCATAGTAAACGATATATCGTTTACTATGGTTTCAGTTGACACATCTTGATGTGTCAACTGAAACTTGAATCAAACACTGCGATGAAACTCTCACGACCGCCAGAGAAAAACTAAAGCAGAGGTGTCCAACTCCAGTCCTCGCGACCTACTGTCCTGCAGCTTTTAGATGCATCCCTACTCCAACACAGATTAATCAAATGGTTGGATTACTTCTTCAGCATGCCATCAAGTTTGGCAAAGGCCTGACAGCAAGCCATTCATTTGATTCAGGTGTGTCGGAACAAGGACGCGTCTGAAAACTGCAGGACTGTAGCTCTCAAGGACTGGAGTTGGCCACCCCTGAGCTACAGTGTTACTTCTGCTGCAGAGGAAAGCACATTAGAGTTACCAACCTCCGAAATGACCAAAGATCAGTGAGATCAGAGCCCACTTCAATTCTTTCCAGAGTATAAGTCATCACATCAAATGTTCATGGACACTATGTAAATCAGGTCTCCATGGCTGAACAGTTGCATGGGAGCCCAATGAGAAGAAGACAACTGCTTTGGCCTAATGAGTCCAAATGTAATAGTTTTGGTTTCAGCTGTTCTGTCTTGGTGAGCAATTGGTATCTACAGCTGTGCCTTCTGCCATTAGGCATGAAGGGGCAGGTTGATGGGCTGTGGATGAAAATCTATAAGCTGATTTAACAGAGACAATATGGACCCCAGATGTTAACTTGTTATTTGATACACTAAAAACTCCATTTGATTTTGCCATGTGGAGCTTCTTTGTTACAGTGCTATCTTTTAAGTGAAAAATAGCACATTGGGGAGTTTATATTACATTTGCATCACCAATTCTCAAGGAAAATATAAACTGAGCCACAATTCACTTAAAACAACGAAAAAAAAGTTGGCTGATTGAACTTTTCACGGCATGAGACCCTAAACTTAAATTTAGAGTTCCACCTAGTTATCACCCAGTTTATGATATGTCCAAGATGTCTTTATATGGATATGCAAAAACTGAAAATCTAAGGGACAAGCTTTCTGGTATCTTCTAAATTGTTTTTAGTCTGTTTGTAGTCGTATTTAAATAGGAGGCTCCATAATATAGTGGTTAACACATATTATTGGCAAGCAAAAGGTTGCTGGTTTGATTCTAGCCATAGACACAAATCCTCCTTGAGGTTTGAATCAGGATGGGCATCCAGTATAAAACTCTTGCCAAATCAAAACATGTGAAACCACCTGCTGTGGTCGGTGGTGAGACAAGGGAGCAGCTGAAAGTAGCTTTTGTTGTCGTGTTTAAATGGGCTTTGTAGCCACATGCAGACAAAAAGTCCACGTGGAGAGGAAGTGTCTGAAATGCAATCTCAACACCATGTGCTACTGTCTGAAAACAAGTAGATTTTTAAATCTAACTTTAATTTATCTTCATGGACTTGACCCACATATGCTGAATTAAAGGAAGAATATATTTATATAAAACAATGGACTTCCATTTGAACAGAAAGGGTGAATGTCCATCAAAACACAATATATAACATTTTCACAGGCACTTTAGAAACTTTTATTTCAATTGTCATTTTAGTCTTGTTAGTGGACTGACCCGGGATTAAATTCTTGATATACTATATAGTGTGAAAAGCAAGTATTCATCCTCTTTATAAAAGTATAGAATGGGTGAGAAATAGAGAAACTTTGCTGTTAAAGCAGATTGAAAAGTAATGTTTCATGCTTTGTTTTCAAACCCCACTGGCAGCTGTCTTTTAGAAGTTGCTGAATTGATCTCTTATATAGTCATTTATCTGTTTATGCAGTACTAGAGGGTAGGATAAAGACACAGGCTGAAGAAAGACAAAATAAAAACTCACTGCACTCTTTGGTGGTTGAGAGGAGGGAAGTGTGCCTTGTTTCCATTCCCTCCCACTAAGTAACTGCAGCATAGCGAACAAGGCAAAGGTGCACAGAGGTTGAGAAGTAGAGCAGATTGAAATGCTGGCGCTGCATGCTACCTGTCCCTGTAAAAAATGTTTGTGTGCATGCTGGAAAGACAGTGAAATCGCCGGTCGGTGTAGCCTTCATGGCCCAACATATCCCAGACTTCATAGCGCGGCGGTGGTGTGGATAATTTTGCCGAAAAAAACGGCGGAAGCGGAGCCGCCGAAGAGTAAACTTTCAGAAGTAAGTACTGAATATTATGTCACTTATTTATGCGCAAATGTTTTTATAATGAAGAACATTAAAACATTACTGTTGGCCAAATGTCGGGAAAGTTAAGTGACATTAGCGATGTTTGTACTAACTTGGTTTTAAAGCCTTTATTTCAAAATATACCCCGTTCAGTAGTTGACTTTAATCTTACAGAGAATGTGATGATTTTATGCATAATTAAAGTCAGTCATATATCCACAAACACAACAAGCTGAAAGTCAGTGATGCTGCTCGGTTTGCAGTCCTGAATATCACAGCACAAGCAGGATTCACTGCACTGTTAATGTTAGTTATGTTATATTGCTGCCTCTGTTCGGTGGTGTCGAGCCAAACGGACTTTAACGTGTGTTTGAACGAGCTGACGGTTCACTCGTTAAGCTGAAAGAAAGATGCTTTAATCACAGGAGTCACACATGTGTCCACTGTACCATCTGGGAACTCTTCTTGTTTCGTAATAACACAAACACTAAATCCTCCTTCTTTTGTACTGTTTTGTAGCAGTGTCTACACCTGAGACAGTCACCTGTCTGTCTGTCCTGCACTCTCTCTCTGTTTCTTTCTCTCTGATTGTGTAATAAAAGTATGAACATGTGTTTATAAGTCACACTTTTGTTTGAATCCTGCAGCTTATCACACATTTGATTTCCATGTGTGACAACTGCAAGTGTCCAGAGTGAGAACAGACTGAGGGACCCACTGCTGCACATCATCTGTGAGGCTTTGCACCCCTGATGATCCACCAGGACAAACTCAGCAGTGTGTGAGGAAGAGGAGGAGGAAGAGCCAGTAGCAGCTGACAGATGGAGAGAATAGACAGACTGTTCCCTGTTTGTGAAGGACTGCTAGGAAAGTTTAAAATAACTAATTGTGTGTCCTGAATCAGTCGCATTAGGTAATGTTCAAATAATTTTATCATTCCAGTGTTTTCAGTGTGGGAGAAAATACTCAGGGCCTTCAGGTTACACACTATGAAAGGCAGCAACAAGTTTAATATTCAGAAACCTAAAGTATGTATCAACAGCAGAATGGAGCTAAAAATAAATCTTTGTTTGAGTTTTATGAAGCTTTGAGTATTTTGGATTAGTAGCACTGCTGTGTTTGTTGTGTCGTATTGCTGTAATTGTTTATATGCTTTATATATTCTGAGGTAAGGTGATCTATAGTGTTACATCATATTCTATAAGGATGTTATGTGTTTGTATACTTTCTGCCCAGTTTGACCCATTTAGCAGAAGTCAGCCTGTTTAAGGCTCTAATATCTGTTCTGTATGACTTAAAGCAGTTATGACATGGTCTGATTTTCTCACCCAATAAAGGAATATTTCATATATCAGTCTACTCTTCATTTTATCAGAAACAGTTATCACAGCTTGCACATTTTCTTTTTATAAATATATGTAAGCAATGAGCCAAATTCACTTATGCCAACATACTGAAGGAACAACATTTGTCTCTTATATATGATACACCTATATATGCACTGTCAAAGATACTTGTCTTTGAGTGAAGATTTAAGGTGATAAGACCATATAAATAACTGCAACTTGAATCTGTACTGAGGCTCAGTATTTGACACAGAGTTCATGTTCACTGCTGTAATAGCTAATAATGATTAATATAATAACTATAATATTGGCCATATTATATTACATTACCAAAGTGATATGACTTTAGTCTCATGAACAACATTAGCTAATTGTTATTTACTAACTAATCTTAAATGACTGTTCAGTACAGAAATGAAGCCCAAAAATCATGTTTTACTGTCCTGTGGTCTCAGCCTCAGATACTTATCAAATCACACAAAGCTCTTTTAGAAACAAACAAACAAATGAACAAAATGTGTTCTCCCTCATTTCTGTCAAACAAAGTTGTATGACACGTTTCCAGCGGTTAGTATCATGGTTGCTAGGCAACTTGGGAAGCGCGACGGAGACTAGACCGTCCCATACAGACAAACTTGTCGTTTATTTTGCAAATCGAGCTCAACACTGCCCCTAGCGTCCTGGAGCACTTCCGTTGTGTTTTGGAATTTGCACGTGTTTTGGAGTTTGCAAGTGTTTTGGAGTTTGTACGTGCTTTGTCTCTAGGGGCCACTGTATATAACTGATACCTTTCTATTCAGCATTTCACACACCCATTTTCACAAACTTACGACCTGCACCCCAAAAGCTCCATACTGGAAACAACAAGTTACTTGCCATGCCATTGTTTCCAAGCCAGTAACAAGATTGTTAGCAGTGACGTGCTTGATCTGAATTGGGGTATTTTTAGTTTCAAATAGTATTATTTAGATTTGAATGTCAGTGGTCTTGGTCTCCAACTGATGCTCTTCACCTGTTCAGTGTTGTAGTTTTTTTTTTTTT
>NW_005187628.1:236233-241785 GCF_000239375.1 Pundamilia nyererei | reverse complement strand
TACTGCATTGCAGGCAGCAGCTAGTAACTGGACTGGAGACTGTAAAGTGTATACTTTAAACTGGCGTCTGCTTTTGCCAGCTTCACTTAGCCTCTTTCCTTTCTCCCAACCAGACTGCAGTGAGCTGTGATGTGATTACCATTTTCGAGTTATCAGACTGACCTCGTCTTGTATGTTGTAAATGCCCTCTAAAAGAGTCATCCAGCCAGCCGTAGGGCCTGGTTTCATAAAATTATGTATGACTAACACACCAAGTCATTTTAGATGTTTTTTTTATTATTATTATTGCTTTTTGCTTTATTTCATGCCTTGGAAACTTCTTCAATGCTGACTCTAACCATAACCTCCTCATGTGCCATTTGAAGTACCAAAATGAAACCTGAAAAGATTAAGTTGCATTGACATGGCATCCAAAATAAGTTTGAAATGGCATGGAGCTTGAGGGTTCTGCGCAGTATCTTTGCTGTTCCCAGTACTGCGCTCTTCTGGACAGAGATCTCGGATGTTGTTTCTGGGATCTGCTGGAGTCACTCGCCCAGTTTGGGCACACTTCCCTGAGCACTCCAATCTCTCTCAGCCCTTGGTATTTCTCAAGGATGAAAGAACAATTAGTATTGCTACATCTATCAGTACGGCCATCTTCCTCTGCTTGCCCACCGTGTTATGTCTGGCTGGTTAGCCATCACCAGTTTGCCCATCTGTGTCTGGAATCTTAGCTCGGCCTTTCTTGACCACCCTATGGGGCGAATCCTATTTTGACCTTGGGACTTCCAGGTTGCATTCAACACAGATGTTCCTGCATGCTATGCCAGCTACTTGGTTACGGCATTCCATGTATGCCCTACCTGCTAACATTTTGCAGCCTGCTGTTTTGGGCTGGATTGTCTCATGGGCAACTTTGCTTCTTATGCTTAGAGTTTTACATCTACATTTCCTTCACTGGCCATCTTTAGTCACTGTTAGGTATTTTAGTACCATGGTAGCATTTAATGGATATTGTTTTATAGTGACATTATGCAGGAAAACTCTGTCATTCAATAAGGCCCCTTTGTTTCAGTTATTTTTTCTCTTTGACCCAAGAATTGATGTGTGAGAATCACAGGCTGGTACAAGGTTGAAATACCACAGAGATCACTCCCTCAGCTACATTAGTTTCTTAATCTCTTAGGAGACGCCTGTTGAAGGCCAGATGGTTTGTTTCAGAATTCACTAATGTAAGAACTCTTTGTTTTGTGCCTTGAAAATATGTCGCTGAGATAATCACAATTGTAGCTGAACTGATACACTACACAAAGGATGCTTCTTCACCCAAGGGCAGGAAGACGCTCCCTTATCTTGGTCTGTACTGGTTTAAACTGATAATCTGCTGTCTCATGAATTTTACCCTCTATATAAACTGTTGTACTTGTGAATAAAGTTGAGTCACTTTGGGAAGACAATCTGAAGCAGTCTCTGTTTTCTTGTTCTCCCAAGCTGCTCCCGAGCTCGTACTAACACGCTGAATGGCATGCTTGAATGTTACTTGAGAATATATTTGACTGTGTTACAGACTAAGGGACAATCTCTGCTGATAGGTGAAGGTACAATCTCTGCTGATAGGTGAAGGTACAATCTCTGCTGATAGACGCCCACGCCTCGGAGGAAGCCGATCCACGGATTAGGCCCTGGAAGCAGTTTCCTTCAGTCACTATGTTTCCTAAAAAGGATTCTACAAAAGCAACTAAACTTTTTAATTTTACTCCATATCAGCTTAATGATCAGTCATGTCTGCTGGCATGGTTAAATATAAACAGATTCTCTAATGTCCCTGCTCCAGATGGTACCTATAAATAACTGTTGCCATATTAGAGCCAAATTCCATTGATATTGTAGGGTGCCTTGGCATTCAGTAAGGAATAACTGCCACAGATCCTTCTTGGAGTTGTACCAGTTCAATCAGGGCTTTGAGAGAAAAAACATGAGAGAGGGGGAATTTTAGAGTTATCACTTGGTCAACAACATATCAATCACTCAAAGCAAAATGCTATATTCTCTTTTGTATTTGATGACCCCAATTTACCTCTGTCACCTCTTGTCCCTGCTGACTCAAACCAGGCTAAAAGAAAGCCATGTTTTTCTATTTTTTATTTTGTCCATCAGCACTATTCTATTGCTTGTGGGCGGAGGAGGAGGGGGCACTGTTTACGCCTCTTCCATCTTGATATTCTATCCAGCACAGCAGGTTTGGAAGCACTACAGTGAGCACATTAGCGTGTGGTGCTGAAGAAACCACATGGTATCTCGTCTTTGCTGACAGACACAGAGAGCAGAGGAATACATGTTGGCCTATTTTTTCTGGACACCTATCATCAAGAAGCTTTTTGTTAAATTATGAAAAATGTACAATACATTGCTCCATCTCTCAGTTGTAAAATTTTAACAGCACTCATTCCTTCTACAAAGACCAAAGCAACGAGGTGGGTTGGTCTGAAGATAGCATTTCTGTAGTTATGGCTGCCTGTTTTGACAAGCCAGCTGCGTTGTAGAAAATCTATTTTTTGTCAGGTTGTGTGTGTGTGTGTGTTTGTGTGTGTGTGCGTGTGTTTGTTTGTGTGTGTGTGTGTAGGGCTATGTTCCCTTTCCTTTTTTGTGTAAAAATGTAAGAGCCAGTGGCTAAATAGGAAATAGCACTGCCCATTCTAGTAATACATGGTAACATACTAAACATAAGCAGAACAAAAAATAAATTATTTAATTTAAAAACTGCAGGAACCACTTAAATAAAAGACAAGCCATATAGCACTTGTAAAGGGAAAGGAGGTAGCCATCACGATGATTCAAGTGTACATACTAATAAATATATATGTGCCAAACACAAGCCCAGTTTCAAAACTGTTACTATTTTTATGGAAGTGATTGAGCAAAAACTTCTGGGAAAGCTACACTCTTTTTTTTCCAGGATGTCTAAAGCCACCACATACTTCGTTTTTTCAAGGGATTTCAAATCTGCCAAGATCCGATAGTTCATGAAGTGACTCAGAACTAAATGCAACCCACACAATCAGAATACCAATTGTCTACTTTATTCAAGGGCTTAAAAATCTATTGCAATTAATGAACAGAAACGTGTGGTGCCTTTTCCCAGCATGGCATGAAACATTAATCAGTTCATGTAAACTGAGTACTGCAAACTGACAATAACAAATCAATTTGCCATTTTAAATCAGCTCATCACTATCAGCCTGTTTGAGATAGCCTACAGTGGTCTCTCTGTGTTTTTACTAGTGATCAAGATCTTGAAAATATGCATTTTTAGTGTCTTATTTCAATGTTTTTTTGTTGGAGGGTTTTTTTTTCTTTGCTTGTTTGGGTTTTTGTTTTTTTTGGAGGGGGGAGGGGCACAAAATAGATATTAGGTAAGTAGTATATTATGGTCATAGTTAGAAAGAAAAAAATTCAAACAATTACACTTCAGTTACCAACAAGTGAGGTGTATCATTAGGTAAGGACTTGAAGTAGTAGCAGCATTTTTTGGTAGCTTGTATAGGTTAGGTGGTAATGGTGAATTTGCTATTGTAATTACATATTTCTTTACAGTTAAAAGTTCTAATGTATACAGCGTAATATAATGACTATTTGTTCTCTTTTCTCTGTGCTGTGGAGTTGTGTGTAAAGTTACAGCTGTGTGCAACAATTGCAACTTTAAAATAATATGTTTTAACCTCGCCAGTTATAAATCTTAAGAAAAAAAACTATTAAAATAAAAAAAACTATAAAGAAAATATAGAAGAACAGTTGTTTGTGGGTAAGGAAATAAAAGAAAACAATTCAAACAAAAGACCAATACATGAAGTTAGCTAGAACGAGCGGATTTAACAGATGCTGATTTTGCCTGCCAAAATCCCTGGTTGTATTTTGCAAACAAAGACTATATGCTTTGCTTGGTTAACCTTAGTATCAAATGTTGATAATCTGTGAAATGGATTCAAGGCTTATGGTTGTTCACACGAGCTCTGCGATGCACTGATATGGTTGTGTTTTAGTTGAGTGTGCTCTCATTGCTGCCTGTCTCTTTTCAGATAGTGTAAACATTTTCCAAATCTCTCCAAGTACAGCTTTTCAAAGAGGGTACTCTACCATGCTATAGAATCTTCTGGGCTTTAAATACATGTCACTAAAATGACTTAACTGAGGGGTGGTTTGGAGGGAGGGTGAAGGAGGGGGATGTCTGTGGCTGATGTGGTGCGCATTCATAAATACACCTAATGGCTTGTTTTATGAAAAGCAGCGATTCATCCTTCTTTTTTCTGTTGTTTTCTTGAGACTGATTGGTTTTGAAAGATTGAGACGATAATGCTGTGAGATACAAATAAGGAGGCTGCGAAAAATCTCATTTGAAAAAGCAAGGAGAAGCGTAGCCTTGTAAACAAAATTCTATTTCACATTGTTAAAAGGTAATTTGTCTCCATTGTGCCTGGCAGAGCCTTCATAAATAAAACAGGAGTGCACACTGCAGGTGAGCACTCCTCATCTTTAGTTTTTTCTCCACTTTTTGTTTTGTTTGCTCCAATGTCCACATTTAAATTAGAGATAAAGTAAAATAGATAAGAAGGAACAGAATAAATATAGGTAGCTCAAGCAGCTGTGCTATATGTTGACATTTTGCATGTGAGTAATTTGTGTTGTAATTTTTTCTGTTCAGTGAAATACTTTGTGACACTTTTAAAATAAAGGACAATGTTTCAAAGTCATTTGATGTAGGAAACAGCATTATAGGCAAATTAATGGCCAAAAGTAAAAACAATTTTAAAAAAGCCACTTAGACACTTTACCTAAACAGCCAAGATAAAAAAGAAAAGGCAACCCAGAGCACTTTCCTACAACATCTATATTTAAGTACAAGAGTGTCATACTACAGCAAAAAATAGATTTATTAAATAACACCCCAAATGTTGATTCTATGCATTTGGACGTAGCGTTTTCAGTGGGGGAAACGTTTCATCACTCATCCAAGTGACTTCTTCAGCCTCGTCTGACTGCAAGTTTCTCCAATCTTATGAACAGTACATTTGCATAATGACTGAAACCAGCCCACTGAAGGAACAATGAACAATGGGCTGGCAGGTCATTTCCTTGACCATTAATATGCAAATTCTCATGACCATTGATCAACAACCACTGATCAAAGCCCACTAATCAATGGCCATGAGTATCATTGAAGGCCCTGAGTAAATGTGGTTATCCGAGCTGGACATTTGTCAAAGCAGGGAAGGCACATAAAGAAAGCTCCAGCCGATCCTGTCACGGTTCTGGGTCAGTTTGACCCAGTATTTTGAGTTGTTATGTTTTGGTGTGTTTTTTTTATTATGGATTGTTTTCTTATTCTCTTGTAGCGCTTGTATTGGTGGCAGTGTTGGGTAAGTTACTTTAAAATAGTAACTTAGTTACATTACTAGTTACTTCTCTCAAAAGTAACTCAGTTACTTCAAGTTACTCGTTACTTTCAAAGTAACTAGTTACTAGGGAAAGTAACTTTGGTTTTACTCAGAATTCTCTTGTTAATGTGTTGCTTC
>NW_005187628.1:219585-234719 GCF_000239375.1 Pundamilia nyererei | reverse complement strand
TAACGCGTTCCTGATTTTGGCATAATAACTAGTTACCGTGCTCGTTACCACAATAATAACGTAGTTACTGTAACGCGTTAGTCCCAACACTGATTGGTGGTGATGATGATGATTATTATTAGAGTTTCATGTTATTGTTATCCGTGTTTAAGGAATTGTGGTCTCATGTATTGTTTGAGATTGATGTGTTATATTCTGCCTCTCAGTCTGCATCTTTGTTTAGTGGTTTATTGTTTCCTGTTTTATTTTGAAGGATTGTGTCTTATGTTAGTGTGTCCAGCTTCGCTCCCCCGTCTCGTTAGCCCTAATCTCTCCCAGCTGTGTCTCCCTCCTGTGTATATTAACCCTGTGTTTTCCTGTGCTCAGTGTCGCGTCGTATCATCAGATTATGCCTGTGTGGTTCTGTTCTCAGTATTCAGTGTTCACTTCATGTTTTGTTTTTGTGCCAGCAATAAAGCTGAGGTTTTGAGTTGTATTCAGTGTCCGAGTCTCGTATTTGGATCCTCCTCTCCATCCGCCTGCACACAGAGCTCTGACAGATCCAGGAGAGAAGGACAACCGCTGACTAAACGGAAACCCGTAATGATCCCATATGTGTCAGGAGTATCGAAACAGTTGAGACACACTTATTCTAAACACTGTGTCTCTGTGGCTTTTCAAGCCCAAAACAAGCTACGCCAAAAATTGGTCCACCTCGAGCATCAGGTCCCCCGACACAGAGTAACATAGTGTACGCTGATTGCCAGGATTTATACATCAGGGAAACCAAATAACCTCTAGCGAAGCGGATGTCACAACACAGACGAGCCACCTCGTCAGGCCAGGACTCTGCAGTCTATACATCCTGGACTGGGAGGAACGCTGGTTTGAGCGCAGAGTCAAGGAGGCCATTTACGTGAAAAGGGAAAGACCATCTCTGAACCGATGAGGGGGCCTAAGGGTACATTTGTCACCATCTTACAATGCTGTGATTGCAGCCATTCCCCAACTCACTGCGAATGGTACTCATGGCCATTGATCAGTGGTTGTTAATCAATGGTTATAAGAATTTGCATATTAATGGTCAAGGAAATGACCTCCCAGCCCATCTTTCCTTAATTGGAGCTAGTTTCATTGTGTAAATGTACTGTTTATAAGATTGCGGAAACCTTCAGTCAGCTGAGACTGAAGAAGTCACTTTGATTAGTGACGAAACGTTTCTCCCACTGAAAACGGATCATCCAGATGAATAGAATCAACATTTGGGGAGCTACTTACCTGGATGATTGAGCATGCATCAAGACATTATTGATTAACACTTTTCAAATATAAAATAGCAATTTTCCCTTTGCAAAGTACTGTTGTTTGTGATGGTCTTGGACCAAACAAGGTCGTCACTTTCAGACTAAGAGAAAATAAATAGTAAGACTAATTTTCCGGGTTTTAGAATAACTAGGCCTTGACAAGACTGTAATTCATTTTGGATAAAAAAAAATTGCGTTTGCCTGTCTGATAAAACTTATTTTGGGGGGAATTGAAACATAATATACCAACTACACCAAAACCCTACCCTGAAAAAATATCTTGCGTCATAAAGTAAATCCTAACATCTTTTGTGCTCTACAAACAAAAGGAGATGTTACTTCAATAATGCCTGAATAGACCTGGTATAGCCAATAAATGGGTAAACTCTCCTCCACAACTGTTAACAAATGGCTTAATAATTTGAATTTAGCCACTCAAAATACCTAAATGTTACTTTTTTAAATGTTTAAAATAAATTGTTTTCTATTGCTGCACATATAATCTTCTGATTCATCTCTCTTTGTGAAGAGAACTAAATGTTTCTTATTTTTGAGATGAAGTATGAGTTTTAACTTGTTGTTTTACATGAGCATTTCTAGATGAAGTAAACGCCTAAAATTCTCCCAAAAAAGAAATTACATTTTACACATCTGACAGTCTGACAAGCATCTCAAACAAACAAAATACTTTGCAAACACTGATAGCACTAAATGGTAATCACCCACACACTTCAGAGACACTGGAAGAGACGAACAAAGCTGGTGAAAGGGAGCTGGACTTATGCCAGCAAACATACCTTCAAGGAGGAACATCTCACATAATAAGAGCTCGTGTTCTTCAGTTTCTTGAAAACAAAATCTGAATCTGTATTTTAGAGCAACATAAAAAATATACAGAAGCAGGAGGCATGTTGCACTTACATCCGAGCTGTTCAAAGCACGTTTTTTATATTCACATGGCCTTTTTTTTGCCAAACCACTAACCAAATGTTAAGTATCAATATTTCATTATTCAAATATTCATGTCATATATGATACATTTTTGTTTAAATTGGAAAGAAGGGATCTTGAAACTGCAAGATACTAAGCGTTCTCTAGCATATCGAGACTATCACTCCACACCGTTACATATTCCATATGTACGGGGTACGACCCCGATTGGTCGTGGCGTGTGGATATTTCTTTAAGACACTCCGGCACGCCCGGCTACGCCACACAGCTTACATATAAAACAGCTGTGCGGACGTGACACCGGTTATAGTTTGATCTCCACTTGTGTTGTGTATGTGTGTGTGTGTGTGTGAGTGCCTTGAGAGTGCTGTATGAATGTGCGTCCATCAGGAGCATGCTTCAGCATCCTCCGTGGGCGCTGCCTCTCCCCTGGTAGCCCCGGTATTCCCCCTGTATGCCCTGGTGTTCCCCGGTATTCCCCTGGTATCCCTTAGCTTTGTTCCTCCTAGCTGGCCCTTGCTTCCCCTTGGTTGGTCCCCCTTCCCCGGCATATCGCCTCGAAAAAAAACAGGCTTATGCGCTGGTCGGACCACGCTGTGCGGACCACGCTGTGCGGCTGCCGGCTAGCGAGTAGCTCGGCTGCAGTGAGGAAACACAGCAGGGACACGGCTTCAGCGTTCAAGCATACGCTGTTGCCTTGGCACTGTGCAGCTCGGCTGCTATGTGCGTTAACACAGAGGGGATACGGCTTCAGCGTTCCAAGCGTTTGCTGTTGGCCTGCTTAACACTGTGGGGAATAAACAGTGGGGAATTATGCTACGGTTCGTGCCAGCTAATCGTTAGCCGGCCTGCGAGTAGCATTTCAGCCGTTTAGCCTGTCTGGCGTGTCGCCTGCAGCTTGCGGGTTAACGCGGCCAGCAGGGCTCCGCTCGTAGCTTGGCTACATTGGGGAAATGTGTCAGAGTTCCAAGCATATGCTTTTACATGTCAGCACTGTTACGCAGGGGCTAATAAACAGTGAAAGGTGAAAGAATTCAGGTTGCGGCTAGCACCGGCTACCTGTTAGCACTTCCTGGTTAGCGTGTGGCCCTGGCCCCTTGCTTGGTAGCAGAAGTATGGCAGCCCACATGTCCCAAACATGTCTGTGTATGACATTTTTTGCCTTTTTACGATAGGCACGAGCAGTGTGGCTGTGCCTGGGTGAAAAAGGGCAAATATATAACTAACATGAAAGCAGCCTAGAAATTGCTGTGCTGGCTGAAGTAGCTGATGCTTGCATGCACTGCTTGTTGCCAGCACGAACTAGGCAGATTGTGCTTGGTTTTTGAAAGCATTAAATGGCCCGCCCCTCTCCCTTCTCCTGCCTCCAAAAATGAGAGAGCACGCTCCTATGGGGAACATGGCTGCCCCTGCTGTGACTCCAGTTAGGCAGGCCATGGGCTGGGTCCTCCCCCACACCTGTTGCTGATTTACTGCTGGCCCCTCCCACAGCGTCCCTCCCATGGCTCCGCCTCTGTGAGGCCTGGGCTTGTGGAGGTTGACTGTCGGGTGGCGGATGTCGAAGAAGCTTCCATCCTCTCCTCTGGTGTTGCCAACCTGTCCCTGTTCTGCCCCCTGCTGGTCCTGGGTACAGTGTTCGGCGAGATGGGTCCCCTCAGCTCTTGATTGGAGCATGCCAGGTGGACCTCAAGGTTGTTGCTATCACGCAGCCTCGGCGCCTACTGCCTAAGGTGCCACTGCTGCCTAGTTGGCCTGGTTGCAGGCCGTGTGTGCCCCGCCTCCTGGCGTTTATGTTCCCCTGCCCATAGTTGGATGATGCCGTGCATGGCGGGAGTAGTTGCCTTTGCCCCCCCTCCAGTCCCTGGTTGCCCCTTCAGGCCCTCCCTGGGCAGGGCGGCGTACCCTACAGGGGTGTGAGGGTTACTTATGCTCTGCTGGTGGCCATTTTGTCGCTCCCTCTATGGGATGGAGCTTAACATGACAGCTGCAGAAGGGCTGGGCAAGGGGGTCCGCCCCAAACCTGTGCCTCTCAGGCTATATGAGGATGATGGCTGCAGCGTTCCCTCCTATGGCCTGGGCCGGTGGAGGTTGGTTATCGTGAGGTGGATGTTGAAGAAGCTTCTGTCCCCTCCGGCTGCCACTGGAGTTGGGTCCGGACGGGTGTACCCATGTTTGGCTTCCCTGGTACTGGGGCCCTCCCACATCATTCCCTCCCATGGCCCCGCCTCTGTTAGGCCTGGGCTGGTGGGGGTTGATTATCGTGTTGAAGAAGCTTCCATCCCCTCTGGCTACCACTGGAGTGGGGCCAGACGGGTGGACCCATGTGTGGGTCGCCTGATTCTGGGCCCTCCCACAGCGTTCCCTCCCATGGGCCCGCCTTCTTGAGGCCTGGGCTGGTGGAGGTTTGATTGTCAGAAGGTTGATGCTTATGTCGCTTGGCGCCGGTCAGCCGACCAGGGTTACCTGATGGAACTGTCTGTCTACTCGCTATGAGACGGCCGTGTTCAGTTGAGGCAGGGAGGACTCTGCGCCTAGGCTCAGCTGTCCTCCAGCCGCCCTCCTTCCTCGTGACATCCTTTGAGTTGGGCCTAGTGGCCAGCACTGCTGAAGGCTGTGTTCCCCTGGCCTGTTGCCCATGCTTCGCCGGCTTCATACGCCAGTCGGACCTTGCGGTTGACAGTTCTCCGGCCTGCGGCACTGGCTCACTGTCTGGCCCAAATGCTGCGGGTCCACGTGGCCGGAGGGGCCCGCTCAGTGAGCTGCCACTCCTGGCGAGTCACGTCCCTGGCTGCACTGCAGCTCCAGGCTGTCTCCCCTTGGTGTGTTGCCTGCATTCGCCTGCTTACGCGCCAGTTGGGCCTCGCTTCAGCGAGTGAGCATTCTCCAGCCTTTTTTAGCTGGGTCCTCTCTGGCATATCAGCTGCTGCAGCTCCTGGCTGTGTTCCCCTGGCGTATTGCCTGCGCTTTGAGCCACCAGCACCTCCCCTATCATGGATGGTGCAGGTCAGCTGCTCTACTCCTGGGACAGGCCCTGGGCCTCGTCCTACCTCGGCCAATCCACTGAGTGGCCGAGATGCTTCGACAGGCTCTTTCTCCCTGGCACTGTGTCACTGCCTAGTGCCAGGCAGGGCTCTGTTGTGGCTTCACTTCTCCAGCTGGTGGCTCCGCCTTCCCTTCTGGGGTCATCCGCATATCGTGGGCTTCTGTCACAGCGATAGCCAGCTGCTGTGCTCGAGTGGCTTGGTAGGCTGTGTTGCCCTGGCGTTTTGCCCGCGTTCGCCGGCTTACACGCCAGTCGCACCTCGCTGCGGCGAGTGGCATTCTCCAGCCTAGTGTAGCCATTTCTGTCTGGCGTGTTGCCCACAGTGTGCGGTTCACACGGCCAGCAGGGCTCCTGTTGTTGATCGAGTGGGGTGGCTTCTCGGCTCTGACCGCAGCTTAAGCGGCCGCCGCTGCTGCTCCTGTTGCTGCTGCTGCCCGCTGCCCGCCTTTGTTTCACGGACTTAGATGGCCAGCACGGGGACTTTGTGTCTGACCTCGAGTGTCTCATTGCAAGTTCACTCTTGAGGCTCCTCTGTCTACAGACAAGCACGTGGTGACGGTGCTGGGGGTGGACCTTCGGATCATCGCCTTGCTCAGCCCTCCACTTACGCAGGCTAGGCCTCTCCACCGTCATGCCGCTCGGAGACGCTTTCCAATCAAACTATAACCGGTGTCATGTCCGCACAGCTGTTTTATACGTAAACTGTGGGGTGTAGCCGGGCGTGCCGGAGTGTCTTAAAGAAATATCCACATGCCACGACCAAGGGGGGGTCGTACCCCGTACATATGGAATATGTAACGGTGTGGAGAGATAGTTTCTCACTAAGAGAACCAAGGTTACACCATAACCGACCAGTTTTGCCCAATTGGAAAAATTCCAATGGATTCTACATAAGCCATACATTTAAATATGTAAGTACCTAAGTACCAAGTACTTAGGCAGATATAGAATGCCAGGAGCAAAACCCAACTACTCCTTTTCAACAAAAATGTACACATCTTCACACAGAGCACAGACACGTGTAGAAAGACCAAGAACAAAAAACACCACTCAAGTCCTTCAACGACATCCATACTTTATGTCAGTCTGCCCCAGGGCAGCTGGGGCTACAACTGTAGCTTGCCTCCACCAATGTGTGAATGTGAGAGTGAATGCATAATGGAATTGTAAAGCGCTTTGGGTGCCTTGAAAAGCGCTACATAAATCCAATCCATTATTATTATAAACAGTATTGCAATATTTAGGAGATATGGCCAATTATTGCAAATCTAGAATAGCAACACCCAGCAGCAACAAATTGATCTGCAGGTACCAGTTGGGTGTTCTGTTGTTCCGTCTTACTCACATATATTTGAAAAAAAAAAAAATGCATGTAGTTGTGACAACCAGCTTACTTGTATGCAGCACCATACCATTACTGGTCAAATTACCAGTAAAATTTCGGACAAATGGCACAACAAAAATAAAGAGAAAATTCTTCTAACCTTAAGTTCAGTTGACAATATAAAACAGCTACTAAAAGACTGGTTAATTTAAATTAAAATGCTTTTAATTACAGTGTTTACGTGCTTTTAGTTGTTTATCAGTTGGAATATTTTAGCTTTTGCTCTACTATTTTAGATATATCATTGGTTGTAAAATGTTAAAGATTAATGTCAAAAATTATTCCTATTACCTTATATAATAAAAAGTGGTAAATTAGCTGTTGTCAGTACACAAGTTAGCATCATATAGAGTTAATTATAATGAATAGTTCTGTATTTCCATATAATGCCGAACATGAATATGATATTTACAGTACAGTCCATTCCAGTGCACTAACAAAGGAACATCCAGCCTTAAAATTACCATGAAAAAGTACTGAACACTACTTTTTCATGGTAATTGTAAGGCTCTCTGATATAAGATGAAGATTCTGAACTTACATGCTTCACAAATATAGCATGCACTTTATGAGCATTATTATTGGACTGCATTACATACTTGAAGCAGAGTGCATTGATGTAGTTGCTCCATGGTTTTAGTGTTTGGTATCAGTGGAGTGTTGGCATTTTTAAAAGCGGGAGGTCAGTTTCAGCTCAGTTTACTGTAGTGATTGTAATTTGTCAGTCATTTAATAACAACCAACAATACAAAACCTAACAACTAAGAAGAAAGCTTGCTAGTGTTTGAAGACTGTCACATCAGATAAACACGGCATATAGCAACATCCAATCATTTGTAAAACAAATCATCCTAGCAAGATTAGCACTATCATTGCTCATATAAGTGATGAAGAGTGATGAAAAGCAACACATTTTGCTGTTACCTTTGTGAGGGAGGTTTGTGTCTGGGTTTGAACTGGTAGAAACAAGATAAGAAACAGATAACAGAACTCTTGTTACTGTTGGCTCCTGCCCTAATCAGTTGTGTTGCAGTTAGACAGCTGTATCTAGCAGAATCTTTCTATTAAAAATGTAGTACCAACATAAAGAAGCATGGTTCTGTTCGTAGTCACTTTTCTATTCACTGTAAACACAACAAAGGAAGAGAGGTCAGCAGTGAAGTGCTTCCAGCTACTCTGTTATTAGTCTTTAGAAAGGCTTCCAAGAGAGGCTGGCATTCAACCATGAGCTCCCGACCATTATTTCAATCCATTACTCTAAATCATTTGGTGATCCTTTATGCAACATTATTTCTGTTACATTAAGGCACAATGTGAAATACTGAAGTTCTCAAAGACAGTTTAGACCAAAGTATCAAATACAGACTTAAACATGCATCAGGTTTGCTTCATTGCTTGGCAACATATGGCTAAATAATTGCATACATACATACAACTTTAAAAAAGAAAAAGAAAAAAAAAGACATCCATCCAACATATATATATATATATATTTATTTTTTTTTTTTTTTTTTTTTTTGCCTTGTAATGAGTTGTTAAGAGAGGTACGAAAGGGATAACTTATACACTTGTCAGGTTACTTCTATCAAATTATCCACCATTTCACAAATATGCAAATATATGTATCAGGACACAGTTTTTACTTATTTCCCTTTTAAATAGAAAATTACAGTTTGGACCAAGGGATCTTGAGATCATTTAAATTGTTAATCTTGTGAAACTTTGGTTGGGTCAGCTAGGTTTGGGAGCCAGTGAGCTAATTAGTTTCACTTGAACTAACTGCGAAAGTGGAAAATACTTACTGATGACTCATGAATATTAACTATCTGATAAGATATCATTTATTAGTAAAATTCAGTCTTTGTGCTTAATCTTTTGTATTAGCAACAGCTGAAAGCCAATGTACTGCAGCAGAATTAACCCAACATATTTTTGGTGGAGGGACAAATTAGAGCCCCAGAAAGAAACATGCCTAGGTTTTGACCCGGGGACCCTCTTACTGTGAAGTAACGGTTCTTAGCATTATGAGTGACTGCGATTTTTTTTTCAGTGTTCATATACCTGTGGGTGTCTGCCATGGACCAAGCATGATTATTTCTCTCCATTGAAATCTCTAGGCATTCTTATAACACTCAAATTTTTCAAGAGAGTCTAAAGATGCTATAGATTTCCACCCCCAGCACTCATAAGAATTCACATAAAAGATATAGGGAGGCATTGCACTACTTCTTTATAGTGGGAGAGCTGAAGAAATGGGCAAATGTGGTTATCTCCCCATAAGATTCAATCAGAAACACCAGAGCCTGCACAGCTCATCTCACCTTCATTTTACTCATGTGGAGTCAGTTAGAGATATTAGTCCTCTTGGCATACATTCAGAAAAAGCAGCAATCCCTGTGAAGAGGATATTATAATCAGATTGGCCAAAACATGCAGAAACATCGTGGCTGCCCATTAAATCCAAACCAGATAAATTTTGCTCCATTCTATCGTACACGTTTATGAAAAAATCTTCTTCTGTTACTACATATATTGCCTTTTCATATGATATAGTTGTAGCTGGGTTGCAGTTGCATCCTGTTCAAACACAATAACAGGATTTTGTGATCATTTATCTCATCACTGATTAGATTCTCTTGTCTCAAAGCAAGACAAAAATAGATAGATAAATAAATAAATACATTTTTTCATAAAAGCTCATCTATGTCGGAACCCAGATTGTCAAAGATATGGATGTTAATAATGTAGCATTCCCCACTGCTCTCGTCACTGTTAATATTCATGGTTACAAATGCAGCCTTCAAAAGGACATTATGTTTTATTAGATATTTGGATATGTTTGTGCTTAAAATATTTTGGGATCATAAAAACAACAATATTAATTACAAAGTGCTTCACACATGCTGTAAAATAAAATAATAAATAAATAAATAAAATAAATTACCGAACAATACAGTTATGCACCACTGTACTACAATTAAAATAAAATTACACAACAGTATTGTTATTATTTTGGTCTCGTTGTGTCATTCTATTTGAAAAATAAATTTATATATAACGTGATAAAATTTGCATTCAATATAATTTAATATATGTTTAATGTTCTAATATGAAATGAAATGGTAGTAGCTTTATTTAAATGATAGACAGTGTGGTTGAATAACACGAATTATAGAATGATGGAATTTAGTTTTATAATCACGTCTCTTAAATAGAAAACGGCCGCTCCTTTAGAACCAAAACTAACAAACAAACAAACAAACAAAAAAAGAACATTTAGCAATTAAACTAAAACCTAAACTAAGAATCATATTGAATCCTTCTGTTGCTGCAAACACCTCGAACAATTTGGCCACAGGAAATCTGTGTGACAATCCAGGCAAAAAGGGTCAGGTTAACAGTGAAACTACTACCCAGGAAAAGGGATGGTACCTGCAGCCTACTCAGGTTACACAGGTGGTCCAGCTCCTCCAGGATGGCACATCTGTGCATAAAATTGCAGCTACACTATGGAGGCACTCACTGAACCTGAAACTGAGGTTGCATTTGGCACTAGCTCAATAAAATTGGACAACAGAAGAACAGGAAAATGTTCTGTGGTTTGATGAATCTCAGCTGTACAGCAGCATGTAACATGTAATTTTGTAGGGGATATTTTCCTTACACACTTTTAACCAACTGAGCATCGTTTAAGCACCACAGCCTTCCTTTGCTGATGACATCCATCCATCCTTTATTACCACAGTGTACTAATGGTCTAATGGCTGCTTCCAACATGATAATGCATCATGTTATAAACCTGCACTTATGAACTTAAACACCATTATGAAACATCAAAATTGGCCACGTCGCCAAAGACCTCACTTTTAACAAAAACTCAAATCTACCATTACAAAGGTCTTTAGATTTAAATGCTGTCAACCTGGCTTTGTGACTCTGTAGGAGTTTTTAAAGTATAATGCCCAAAGATAATGGGAAATGCTTTTCCCTTTTTTCCCCATTGTTTTTTTTTCCAGCTCTGCAATATTGTTTGACACTTCACTAAGACAGTCTGTGGCCACAAAGTCTCCTTCAAGTGCAAATACTTCATTCCTCTGTCCTCTGATTTTCCATTGAGCAGTCAAACAATATTGCAAAGCTTTTAGAATTCAGTACATTGAACTGGTTGACACAAGACCGCCCACTGCAGCACAAACAGCTCTCCAGCCAAGAGCGCAGAAGTCATTAGAAATGCTGTGTATTATTCATGCACACACTCCCAGCATCTGCCCAAATACACATTTTCTGGGGAGTGTGTGGAAAACCCGTCTTGCGACATAGATACTTGACACAGAGCCTGATTTTAGTTAGCATTGAGACTTTATTTAACATTCACACTGAGGCTCACAGCATCATCTAGGAACACTTACTGTAGGATTAAATTATCATTCAGGGCTCTCTATGCACATTCACTTAACAGGATTTACATTGATAAAACAGCAGTGAGGGTGATAGATGACAAAACAAATTCCAAACAAACTCAAACCAACTTTAAGTAAATGTAATCCATTACTGTAAATTTTGTTCAAAGATCCTATTAACTCAGAAAGATTCACATGTACCTCCAGATAAAAAAAAAAACAAAACATTAAAAAAAGGGAGACTGAAACTAGCAATCGAGCAATCACAGGCATAACAATAAAGCATATTATAGTTATAGTTGTGTAATGTAAATGTCAAGGTGATTACATTTTTTAACCTATTTAAGGTTCCAAACTTGATCCACGTCCATATTGAAAATTTTAAAATTGTTAACAACTAAATTTAAAATTGATGACCTCTTCATTCCCAGACTACACACTTGGGGTTTTTTCATATAACTTTATTTATGAACAAAACAGGACGGCAACATAAAAAAAACGTATCCAGAACGAGAATATAAACTACTTTAAACACCGACAGGAAAACAATCATTGACACAAGGGAATATAGGAGTGAGTGTGGTGTGTATAATGTGTAAGGAACCTCCACGTAAGAGTTTTAACTCAGTGATTAAGCAAATCATAACAACAGACTAAACACTGTCAAGTGCTGGTCACCCATCCAAAGGAAAAGAAATGAATAACCTGACTACTATAGAAACAAAAATTATAAAAGTCTAGCTTTAAAGGTTCTGTCTAACTAAAAGGACAAAGTTATCATTTTGAGAGCTCAGAATAAAAGTCAGACTATAGTTGTGAACGTAATTTCAAGAAGCAAACAAAAAAGATGTTTGCAGTTGGAAAAGAGTAGTGGGGGCATAAGAATGGAAACAGCAGGAACTAAAAAATAAATAAATAACAGTTTTAGAAGTTCTAACTTCAATGTGCTGATAGTCTAATAATATCCTTTGTCACTGGAAACCTGCAGCATCTTTTTTGGGTGTTATCAGCAATGCCACGTGTCTTCACTGCAGTACTCATCTGTTGTGGTCTTGTTGGAATTGCATTTCTTTGCTATAACTGGTACAGACATCTCTTTGCATTTCTACTAAGAATGTATTCAAGTTGTAAGTTGTAGTTATGCAAATAGTTTTTATATAGTATCTATGTTATACATATCAAAAATGCCACTACAAAAAAAGTTAAATAGCTAATGCAACTACATAATGACTATATTACTAATATGTAATATTTATTTAATATTAGATAAATTTTGTTAAAGCTCATTTATTACAACATTGTCAAGTCAGGCAGCTGTCAGTAGAGAAACAAAGAAGGTCTCATTCTCTAAGGTGATAAGTCACAAGCAGCGAACTGTTTACCCTGGCTTTGGAAGGATCATCCGGGTGAGTGGAGAGGATCTGGAAGCTGAAGGAAAAGAACTCTTTCTGTCAAGCATGTCTTGAAACATACACAAAGAGCACTGAATGCGAAGTTTCAAAGAAGAAAGGGTGGTCCCACGATGTGATACAAACTGGATAATACGCAATGAGTGGTGTCATTTTTTTTAAGTATGTGACAGTTATGTAAATGGAAAATCAGCTTTGCAGCTTTGTCTTTATGTAATATGGCACCTTGCAAGTACACAGTCTAGTTCTTCAATCAAGAACATCTGTCAAAGTCACCTAGAACAAAGAAAGTTTGATGCTCTTACTGACAGCCCTGAGTGCAGAAAAAAAGGGGAAAAAGCTGTTGCTGCACAGTGTCTGTCAGGTGTTGAAAGTCTCTGATGTCCCACTGATAGGGGACATGGTAGAGTGGTTTCAGGATTTTCCAGTTTCATTTGTTATTTTAAATAGAACAATGTGTACTTTAGGTTGTGGCTATCTTATGATTGACAAGTCACTAATGTGTGATGGGCATTGTAGCAAACAAACATGGGTAAATTTTACTCTGCAGTGGTTGACTGTAGAAGAGGCAAGCCCAGAGGAGTTTACACAGTCTGGGATTACTGCTTCACCTCGTGTACCTGCACAGAGGCATACAGTAGTACATGCAGAATTAATGGGCAAAAGAAGAAATAATAAAAAACTTTGTCTGTAGAGCAACACCAAGACTGAGATTCTTTATGTAAACTCGTGCATAATTATTTATTTATTTTACATTTATTGCATTTGATGTTTAAAATAAATGTTTTATTTTTATCTTGGCATTAGTTGGTAGGAACTGTACTATTAAGATCAAGAAGAAATACATGCCATATGTGAAAGACATGAGTCTGACATTTGCATTTTCTCTTTAATATTAACAGAAGACTACCTTGTGTGCTTTACTTTCACTGAATGTTAAGTATGTTGTTGTATGCAACAACTGTCTATTTCACATCCCAGTAGTTTAGCTTTGCTTATAAAGTGATACCCTCAGGCTACATGTCCCACTTATTTTTGTAGAGAAGCTGTTGTTGACTTGGCTTTTTCATACACCATGTCGCCAGTGACACCTTCTTGGGCAATCAAGGCTTTTGGAAACATTTTGTCACAAAAGGGGGAAAAAAAGAAAGGGAAAGAAAAGAATAAAAGACAACACGAATAAAAAAAAAAAAAATGAGGACAACAAGAGATTTGCAAGCTGAGTTCAAATGCAATCAGCAAGGAAGAACTTGCTAGTATTTCAGACATGACATGCAGTTGTATTCTCTAAGTAGGCATGGGGCACAAAGTAAACCCCCTTTGTACTTTTTTTGTGTGCGTCCACTGGCTTTCGTACCTGTGTGTCACACAAATGTTGCACATTAGATTAGATCTTACCAGACATCAATCACAGGGGTGTAACTGAAAGCGGCAACAGTATTCTCCTCAGGATTAAGCTGCTTTTAAATTGGCTGCAGTGAACAAGATGAGCTGTGGACCAGAAACGTAAAGTAAGCCAGAGGATGAGGGAAACAAAGGGAGGAGGAGAAAGCAGTGGATAATGAGCTTTGTGAGAGGAAGGGGGAAAAAAATGTGATGCTGTGTTCAGCTTTAAGAATTATGGGCCTGGCTGTCTGAAATGAGAAGAACTTGAGGAAATTATTCACTGAGTGGTAATTAAATTCACTATGAAACTTTAAATCAGCTAAATAAATTGGTTTTCTCAATTAGCTTTCCTTGATTCTTCCTTAGAGCAGCTTCCAGGTTCTAGTTATGTGTTTATTTTACCCAATATTTGCAAGATGAAATGCGTTAAGACACTTTTATAAACTATTTTCTCAACTCATTGATTCTTTCTTGGAACACTGATTTGCCTAACAAATAATTTCATCAAATAATAGATAATGTCACTTTTCATTTTAATATATGTTCTAACCTAGGTGTTATTATTTTAATCCACACAATGTATAAAGGTGTTGACACCCCTTGTATATTGTTGCTATATTTATTTCTATATATTTTCCTTAAAACATATCAAACTCTTTACATTTAAACTAAAATGAAACAGCATTGCCAGAATTTGTCTACCCTAAAAGATGTAAATATTAAGTGGACAATAATCAGAATTGGCCATTCATTTTCACATATGTCCAATTATGAAAACAATCACAGCAGCACAAAAATCGCACTGATACTCATAGCCACTTGCTAATATGAGTGGACGTTATTGGAGACAACATTTGCCAAAGTAAACTGTGAGAAGAAAACCACCAAATGCCTAAATCACATTTACCCAGCTGAACATGGATATTTTAAAACGCTAACAGCGGCAAAGCTAAAGCTATCCAGAGCTCAGAGCCAGCAACAAGCTAGCAGCCTCAGTATGAGCAAACAGCCAAAGCAGTTAAGAGAAATTATAAGAAATCAAGAAGAAATAAAAAAGAAAATCGATGTTCGATTATCTGGTGAATTTATAAACATACTTTAAAATGATATAAGTGACCGAAATTTGATTTATTATATTAATCTATTACACCTGATTTTCTTTGGTAACAAAAATTGTCAGTTAAATGGTAAATGGTAAATGGCCTGTATTTATATAGCGCTTTACTAGTCCCTAAGGACCCCAAAGCGCTTTACATATCCAGTCATCCACCCATTCAC
>NW_005187628.1:207308-217021 GCF_000239375.1 Pundamilia nyererei | reverse complement strand
AGGACAGTTTACTTATTTTAATTTAAGAAATGTTTTATTTTATTTAAATTTAAAACTTTTTTATTTAATGTAAAATTATATTTTGTTTTAAGCTATAATTGTACCAGATAGTTACGTTCAGTTAAGTTGGTTTCTAGACTGTTATACAAACCGTTCACTTTGTCAGCAATAAAACTGACTGACATGAGAGAAAGACTGAGTGTGAGACTGTATTATTAGATAAAATGAATATTGATAAAGTTTACCTTCATGGACAAAATCTGCAGTAGAAAAAATATGTGATAAATCACAAAATATCGTATTGCAATACCCAGAATATTGCAAATATATATATATAAAAATCGCAATAATATCGTATCGTGAGTTAAGTATTGTGATAATATCGTATCGTAGGGTGTATGGTGATTCCCACCTCTACTAAAGAGTCAAATGAATGTGCCACAAGAAGCATTTTTGGTAACCTTTGAGTATTTCTTACCAAAACAATGTATGCACATCTTTATTTTTGCATTCAGCAAGCCTGAGAGCATTTTCCTCCCCTCAAATTACTTTTAGTTTTTTAAGTATTTACAATTGTCCATTGTTTATCTCCTGTCTTCTCCAGAGTTCTTAAGGTCTTTGAATACTAGCTGCCTGAGGTGGTGCTTCATATTTTCTGAGAGTTTCTCTTCTTTTTATGCGAGATCCTAACCATTACAGAGTAGAAGCTCTTACATGAAACCTAATGAAGACTCTAGAGAGGTTTTCCTCGGTCACATCATACTCTGGGTGAGCTCCTCTGTGCAGTTCGCCATCATATACCTAGTGTGCAGTTCCCTGTATCATCTTGAAGAACAATATGAAAAAGTTGTTTTCCATGCTTTTTACTCTACACTGCCAGGCTTGCATACAGGAAAGACTGAGATGGTGGATGCGGATGAAACAGACACTATTTTGTTGCATTGCATGACTGTGTTTTTTTCTGTATATTTTTTAGAGTTTGTCATAATGATTACTTTGTTACTGTTAGATGTACAAAATATCAGCAACTGGCACTTTCAGAAAATCTGTGGTGATGAAACCACTATCCCAGGATTTCACCAAATGCTAAAAATAGAACTGATGTAATGTGAACAAGCTTAAGAGGAGTGTAATGAACTTTCACAGGAAACAAGCCCATTCACTGGTAATCTAATACTTTTATGGAATGGACATTTGGATTGCTGGGACATACAAATACAGTGCATCTGGATGTCATGGTCCTGGGCCATGTTGGCCTAGTGTTCTTAGTTTTCTTGTATGTTTGTGTATTTTGTTCCCTGTTTAGGCTCTGTTTCCTGAGTTGCCCTGTTGTGTTGTTCCCTGAGTGCTTTCCCTTTGTGACTCTCACCCCCTGTGTGCCCCTCTGTGTATTCATGAGCCCTCGTCCCCTTTCGTGTTTATTCCGTGTCTCCCCTGCCCGTTATGTTGGTGTTCTCCCCGTGCTCTCTCTCCTCCTGTCTGAACCTCTGTACTTCCTGTTTCACCTCTACCGTCAGTGTTGTGTTCACTCCTGCCGTGTCTTGTGATTATTATCAGTGTCACCTGTGTTCCCCGTGTGCTCCCACTTCCCTCGTTAACCCTCTGTGTATTTATGTCTGCGTCTCCCTCAGTTCTGTGTCGCGTTCTCCCTCATGTTGTGTGTGTTCCTCCCTGTGTTTCTTGGCGAGCTTTGTATTTAGTTTTCCCAGTTTAGTTTTGTATTTCCTACGTTCTGCCTCTCCAGCATTAAAGCTGTAATTTTTGAGTTCATCCCCGTGTCTGTGAGTTTTGCATTTTGGGTCCTCCTCCTGCCTGCCACACAGCGATCCATGACACTGGAAAGTATTCACAGAGTTTCACTTGTTCCCCATTTTGTCAAGCTTCCAGCCTTATTAAAAAAATTGATTGAATTCATTCATGACATCAAAATTCTACACATGATACAAAAATATTTTCTTTAAATTCTTGCAATTTTTTTACACAATAAAAAACGTTATAAAATATACATAAGTATTCATAGCCTTTGCTCAATACTTTGTTGAAACACCTTTTACTATTACAGCCTCAAGTCTCGAATATGATGCTGCAAGCTTGGAACTATTTTGGGGCAATTTCCCCCATTCTTTTTTGTAGAACCTCTTGACTTCCATTAGGTTGGATAGGGCACATTGGTGCAGAGTCGTTTTCAGATCTCTCCAGAGATATTCAGTCCACTCAGGAACATCACAGATTGGCCTTAAAACTACTCCTTTCAACCTAGTCTGAGATCTAGAAAGGTCTGGAGTAAGTTATCATCAAGTATGTCTTTGTACATTGCTGCATTCATCTTTCCCTCGACTCTGACCAGTATCCTAGTGCTGCTGCTGCCAAAAAAGATCCCCCGAGCATGATGCTGCCACCACCATGCTTCACTGTATAGGTGGTACTGGCCAGGTAATGAGCAGTGCCTTTTCTCCAGACATGACACTTTGCATTCAGGGCAAAGAGTTCAATCTTTCATTAGACCAGAGAATTTTGTTTGTAACGGTCTATCAGGTGCATTTTGGCAAACTCCAGATGGGCTGTCATGGGCTTCTTAATGAGGAGTGGCTTCAGTCTGGCCACTCTACTAAACAGGCCTGATTGGTGGAGTGCTGCAGAAATGGTTGTCTTTCTGGAACGTTCTGCTCTCTCCACAGGGCAATGCTGGAGCTCTGTCAGAGTGAGCTTGGTCACCTCCCTCACTCAGGCCCTTTTACTCTATTTACATAGATTAGCTGGGCACCCAACTCTAGGAAGAGTCCTGGTGGTTCCAAACGTCTTACATTTAAAAATGATGGAAGCCACTGTGGTCATTGGGACCTGCAGTGTTGCAAACGTTTTTCTGTACCTTTCTGTAGATATTTGCCTCTATACAATCCTGTCTTGGAAGTCTGCAATTCCTTGGAACTTTTGGCTTGGATTGCTCTCTAACATGACCTGTAACTATGGGGCCTTATGTAGACTTATATGAACATCTGACAGATGATCAGTGATCAATATGATGCACTTGAGCCCAGTTTTGGGTATCATGACAAAGGTAGTGAATACTTATGTACATGTTTTTATTTTTAAGAAATTTGCAAGATTTCCAAACATTTTTTTGTCATTCTGGCATATTATGTGAAGAGTTCTGAAGTGATCCATTTTAGAATAAGACTGTAACAGACTCCAGAAGCACTGTACCTGTTTATTTATCTTAAGAACCTGCCTTAGTCAAAATATGTATAAGAATGGCCAAAGTGGCCATTATCTGCCAAGGAGACAGTGCCGTAGACAGTTAAAAATCATTTTGTATCACTGTGCTGGCATTAGTTCTTAATTTGTGTTTGTGCAGCAGTTTGCTGGGAAGGAGAAATAATCACAGAGAGGGATAAAAAGCAAGAGACTGAATAAACTAATTATGAATGTCAGCGCTGTCCTTGTGTGCCCCTTGGACACAGTGGAAACACTGGGGAGAAGAGCGTCATTGCTAAGCAGTCATCTCTCTTTAATAACACGGACTACCCTATCTATGATGCATTGGGTGTTCCGAAAAGCCCCTTCAGTGACAGGCTCATGAAACCATAATCTACAAATCTATGTTCTGTGCCTTTGTTGGTGCATTGATATGTATTTTGGAATAGCATGAGACTATAGTAATTTAATTCCCCCTCATCGTGTAGTGATATAAAAGTGAACAGGCAGAGAGAAATGCATCACTACACTCTCACATTATTGATGTAGTGTGTGTCTGTAAGTGCACAAGAACACACTTTTGACTACCTTAAACTGAAACCAATGAAGTAATCACTGACTAAACATATTTTATGTGTATATGCACGTGCATTGTATTATTGCCTACACATTTTTCCTGTTATTTCCACAACTGTCATAATAATAGGTATGCCTCTGTAATCCTGCTTTTATTTTACTTGAACATTAACTGCTGGGAGTTTGGGAGTCAAGATATGCTGTTGCAAAGCAATAAAGTAAGTCATCTGTCTTAAAGGGTACAATAGCTAGATATAGTATTTATTAAGTTTGAGATTCTGATTCAACCAAAGTGATTTTGCTTGACTGAAATATCATTAAAAAACATTAAAGGAAGACTGATTACCCTCCAGCAAATGCGTGAATAAGGATCACCGAGCATTGTCTTTGAGATGTAGCAGCATGTGCAGTGTTTTCATTCCTTTCTTTTCATAATTATTTTAAAGGAACCGCCAACTTCAAAGGCGTCGTTGTCAGAAGATGCCTCTCCCTACTGTTGTGTTTCCAGTCCCATACCCAAACATTTCTTCAACACAAATGGAATTAAATTAATTGCAAAGGAGACTGGCAGCAGGGAGGAAGTGACTCAGGTAAGAAAAGTCTCGCATTAATATGGAACAGATCATTTACATACGAGGACTGACTTGCACAGAGAGAAGTTATCCTGAAGTTCAGTAACTTTACACTATAATTTATACATGTTCTTGTATGCATGCACATTTCCCTGGATATATATATATACTTCTTTGTCTTCTTTGTCGCATTAAAACTATCGTGTTGCTGTAATCTGATTACTTTTTTACTATTGCAAAATAGTAATTAGATTACTGTTACTTTCCCGTAAGCAGGCTGCATTACTGCATTACTGCATTTGGTTTGTGAGGGTGTCTCATGACAATGACGTAAGCATGTGCAACAGCAACAGACGCATGTAGATCAACAATGGATAATATGGAGTGCTGGGACGGGAATGTGAAATTCACAGAGAAACCCCCGGATCCCCCCACTGACATGAACGCTTTGGCACCAGGCAAACCTCCGACGGCTCCACTTCTGCTAAACAGGTGAAAACAGATTTAAGAGTGACAGGAGTATTTAAGAGTGCAGCTAAATCTTTGATTTTAGTTATTTTTTGCTGTGTTTTACTTTCATCTATTTGAAAGAGTGAGTGTAAACACAAAAAATAATTATAGTTTATATTCTGGAATATTCAGAAAATAGGTTTAAATGTTAAACAAATTACTTCAAGTCAAAGTCTGTTGCATATAATTTCATTTTTGCTTGATGCAATGTGCATAAAATTAAAAGATTGAAATTAATAAAACAAGTTTTAAAAAGAGATTCAGTTTTATATGATGGATGTTGCAGAAAAAATAGAATTGGGCTGAAAGGTCTATTACTTTATAACATATTCAGGTTGTGTATCATGTTTTTAAAAAGTAACTAAGTTATAAAGTAACTAATTACTTTTGAAAATAAGTAATCAGTGAAGTAACTGGATTACTTTCTTGGAGAAGTAATTAGTAACTTATTACTATTTTCAAGTAACTTGACCAACACTGGTGCCAGTTACTTAAACTCATCCACCTTAACTACCTCTGTCTCACCAGTCTAGTTGCTTCACTCTCACATACACACACGTATTTTGTCTTGCTTCTACTGAATTTCATTCTTCGTCTCTCCAAAGCATACCCCCACCTCTCCAGGCTATCTTAGACCCGCTCCCTACTCTCACTACAGATCATAGTATCATCTGCAAACATCATAGTTAACAGAGACTCGTGCTTAACCTCATCTATTAATCTGTCCATCACCACTGCAAACAAGAAGGGACTCCACTAAATGGCTCGATTAAAGATGCAGTTGCTTCTATTCACAAAACCACATGATCGGCCTTATATATCGACAATAAATCCAAAATGTTTGGGGGTTTTTTTTCTGCTTTATTCATCAAACCTTTATTTTTTTGTGATTTAATGGTTTTCTAGATTGCACACATTTCATCTGATTGATTATTTAGCTACAACGCTATTATCTTTTGACAATAACCTTTAAAAAGGGCAGTGTGATATTACTTTAAGTGTCCCACACTCCCTATATTTTTTTACTTTTTCCTTTTAACCACTAATGCACCACACACATACAGTGTCTCATAGCCTCCCTTCTCTGTATGTGCATGCTGTCTTGCAATTTAATGAATGGAAATAGTCTCTTACTACACTTAGTGCTGTGCCATGTGGCAGCCACAACAAAGTGATCACAAACCACAAGGGCGAAAATAAATTGCTAGAGGAAGGGGAAAAAAACGCCATTTCTAGAATAGTGGGAGATATTGCCTCCTGTGCACCATCCTATGCTATGATACGTTACAGGCACATGTAAGATAGTGTGATTGTTACATAGCTCTTATTCTCTAACAAAAGTAAGATGAAGGTCAGAGGCATGTCCAAAGTCAGAGGCAACTGAATCAATATCTAAAGCGGTGCATTTTTCCATTTATTATATTTTCTTATTATTAGTTTAGAATATATTTAGCACTCTAGAGCTATGAATCTGTGATTAATAATTTTACCCCTTTTGCAAGCTGTTAATAGAGTTCCTCACTTTTTAATCATTTTACTGTCACAACAAGTCATGCTGCTAATTTTTATATCAACCGTCCACCCACTACCACCACTGATAAATCCCTTCTTTCAGTTTTAAAATAGGGTTTAAATGTTATTCTGTGGTTATGGCGAATAGAGAAAGGGGAAATAAATGTGCTCATTACTGGGAAACACTACTGTTCCACATGCACCTGAAAAAATCCACAGAAGTAAAAAATTGGAGGTAATGTCTTATAAATATACCATCCACATAGCTAGTCGATTCCATGCAACTTATTTGATGTGATTAAACAGCTGCGATGTTTTTAAATGTGTCAAATTAAATTATGTGTTATTGTAAAACGGTCTCCAATACTAATACTGTTTTAATACTGTCATTATATCACCTGAATATTCTCTGTAAATTAAATTTAATGAAACATACAGCAGGTATCAAGTTTGGTTTCTCTTCATATGTGACCCTAACCCTCTAACAACTATTTAAAACAAAAATGGGTTAAAGTGGGGTTTAGTATTTGAAATTACTTACCATTTTAAAAAAAAGACTACTCAATTTATGCTCACTTCTTTTTACTTATTATCTGGGTAGATGAAACATGAACACAACATGAACTGAAACATTTACATTTGCTTCATGAGCACATCACACAGATGAGAAGGAAAAGGGATTTGGTAAAGGTTTAAGTGGGTCATTGGATGTCTGTATTTTCTTATTACTGAGCACTGACTGCACCATCACTGGAAGCGAAGCCAGACTGCAGGATGTGAAAAATGAACCAATTCATTAGTAGTATTATTATTACATGTATTAACCTACCAATGTTCCAGCACCTTCAGTAACCCACTTTAACCCTTGTGTTTAAAGCAAAAGAATAATAGGGTCATGCTCTGGTTACCATGAACATTGGGATAACTGCTTATGCTGAGTCCCATATTAAAAAGCAGAAAATAAGTTCTAACAAAAGTTCTAACAAAATGCACAGATTTCTTATTTATTTATTTATGGTTTATCACTTGCTGAGCTCCACTGCAGTTAATACCATGTTTTTTAGGTGCGCCTTGTTTGTGCCACCTTGGACCCCTTGCCTCAGAACTACCTTCAAACATGCCTCAGAGATTGTGGTCCATATTAAAAAGATAGCATGATTGTTGCTAATCTGTTGGATCAGTGCAGAGAATCTACTGTCACCATCCCAAAGGTGCTCTAGAACTGGTGACTGTAGAGGCCATATGAGTAACGAGAACTTGTAATTTCAGGAAACCAGTTTGAGATCATTTGAGCTTTGTGACATGGTGGGTTAGCCTGCTTGAAGGGATGAACATAGTAAGCAGCAATACTATTCTTCTGATGTAGCCAACTTCCGTCAAGGTTTGATGTGTTGTTCCTTCAGAGATGCTCTTCTGCAGACTCTAGTTGGTAATGAGTGGTTATTCAAGTGTCTGTTGTCTTCCTATCAGCTCAAAGCAGTCTGGCCATTCTCCTCTGACCTCTAGCAGCAACTGCCACTCAATCAATAGTTTAGATTTTTCAGCCCATTCTTTGTAAACCCTAGAGACAGTTGTGGAAAATCAATACTTAGATACTTATACTTAGAAATACTCAGAAAACCCGTCTGGCATCATCCAATGTTGCATCTGGGGTATGATGGAAGTCCCAAAGAGCCACAGAAAGAACTTCTCAATAAAGAATGGATGTTGTATTTATTATTCAACAGATTTACAAACACACCAGTATGAAATAATCTTGGGGTGAGCTAAGGCCAAAATAACAAACAAATGGAGTTGCCTACCAATGCAAACTGAGATAACCTAAAGAGAAGAAACAAATGTGTTACCTCCCCATGATGATATAAACAAGAGAAAAAAGTCAAACTTCACAAGTTAGAGCAAATACTAGTGTAGCTGGTTTGATGATGGGGAAAATAAAATGAAATATGCAGTGTGATAGGCTGAATAGATATTTGCATCAACAAAGAGTTGATGCAAATATCAACAAAGCTAACATATATCTACAGGGTTATAAATGATGAATCGTGATTAAAACACACATTACCTTACATATTTTCCCCCTCACAAAACCGATCGATGCTCTGCTTCTTTTCTTTTTGTCTCAATGCAGTACTTGTTTTGGTTCTTTTTCTAACTTCGCTCAGTGTTTCACTATGGGAATTGCCTCGGCGTGACCAACTAAGGAAGTTCCAATGACACCACATCTGTCTATGACAGACCTGTCGAGCCACGCTCAGGGCTCCACCCCCACATTCTAACATGGCCGACCAGTCCCTCCTAACTCATTCTTGCTTTTGTCCTGTGAGAAACTACTTTGAGCTCCCTCAGCGCATCCAGGCTAACTTGATTAGCTGCTTAACAGTTCTCAGAGGTCCCGTGTAGGAGTATGTCACCGAACACAGTTTTTCTGGTTCCAGTTTGGATCATGCTGAGTAAGTCCTATGAAAGAAGTGTACTTATAGCTACATTGTGGAACAGCATTCGCATCAGGCGAGCTGTTCCAGCGGTTCCTGGTTTTAGTTATCGAGGTGGCGGACGTTGTGTAACTCAGGCTAACGCGTTATGGCGAGCTGTTCTTTCAGTGTCCGGCTAGCATTAACTTGTTAGCAGGCCTCGTTAGCTTGTAGTCGACCAAGGGTTCAGTTAGCATTAAGTTGCTAACAATATTGGCTAGTGGAGTGCAGCTAACGTGTCACGACGAGCTGACTCCCGTGGTGACTAGCTCGGATTTAACCCCCGCTGCTAGTCCTAGCTACGTACAGGCTAACGTGTCGCGACGAGCCTGGTGTAGCCTAGTCTCACGCCTTTCCTCTAACCATGTCTTTGGCTCCTACTCCTGCCAAATGGTCAAAGGCCAAAGAGGCTGTATCCCGCCCGTGCCTCACATCATGCGGTCATCTCGGGCAGGGAACCTCATCCAAAGTGCATCTTCTGTATGGGTGCCAAGCATGCTCAGGCTTCACTGGCGAACCCTCAGGGATGCCCACACTGCATGTTGATGCCAGAGAAAGTCCTGGAAAGGAGGCTGAGAGTAGCAGTAACGAACAGTCAGGACATCTGCCTGTCGGCCGCTACTGCTACAAGTGATATCCGTCATCCGCGAGCCTCCACAAGCTGGGCGGACATGATGAAAGAAGAGTCCCCGCTCATGCCCCCATCGTTCAAGGACCTCCTCGATCAAAACGTGGGTGAGCCGGGTGGTGAGGACACGGCGGGCGATGCCAACTCTGACCTCCTCGACCTACAGGACATGGATGAGGAGGAGGATGACTCTACCTTTCCTCCCCAGCAGTCCAGGCCACCAAGTGGGGCTGAAGTTGCACCCCC
>NW_005187628.1:203857-205721 GCF_000239375.1 Pundamilia nyererei | reverse complement strand
CCCGGAAGTAGGATTCGTCGTGTCATCACTGAACAACCGGATAGCAGCAGCTGTGAGAGGGAGACAGAGCGGGGCCAGAATGCAGAGGGGAGCAGGAGGCCTGCAGTCTGCCCGCCAGGCCAAGGTAGAGAACCAAAGACCTTGGGGCAAGCATTCCTTCGCAGCAACTGCTGCAAAGAACAAGCCGTCACATCCCGGAGAGGGAAAAAAAGAAGTGGTCAGTCAAATTCAAATTCAAATTTTATTTGTCACGTACACAGTCATACACAGTACGATATGCAGTGAAATGCTTAGATAACTGCTCGTGACCTAAAGAAAAAAAGAAAAGGCTATGAATAAGATAGGAAATAAATATGAAAATTAAAAAGGGTAAATCTAGTCTAGCAAACCTGCATCATTCTGTGTCACCCCTCTCTTCTCCTCTTCTCCCCCAAAGAGAAGGAAGGTGTTAGAAGGGGTAACAAAATCACTCCAAGGTTCAGGGTCTCCAGAAGTTTCCAGTTCACCAGGAGCACCCTCTCAGTCTCCTCCTCCAGTTCAGGGAGGACGGACTTGTGGACAAATGGCACAGTGTCACCAAGCACTGTCCAGAGTCACCGGGCACTTCAATGTGTTTTGGGGGTAACAAAAGAAATAAAACATGCATTTCAGCAGCCAGGCAGTTTGTCAAGGGCAGAATATACCCCCAGTTTGAAAATAAAAACAAAAGAAAATCACTGCCATTTGTCTTTGTCCCCAGCGTGGGGAGCTCACGCTGTTCCCGAGGGGGACAGCCCAAACTCCTTCCGGAAGACAGGCGTCTGTTTGGCTGGCCTGGGCGACCCCCTGAGCGACCGTGGTTCAGGGGGTTGGGAAGCGCATCTGTAACCGGAAGGTTGCCGGTTTGATCCCTGGGCTCTCTGTCCTGGTCGTTGTGTCCTTGGACAAGACACTTCACCTATCGCCTACCGGTGATGGCCAGAGTGGCCGATGGCGTGATATGGCAGCCTTGCTTCTGTCAGTCTGCTCCAGGTCAGCTGTGGCTACAACTGTAGCTTGCCTCCACCAGTGTGTGAATGTGAGAGTGAATGAATAGTGGAATTGTAAAGCGCTTTGGGTGCCTTGAAAAGCACTATATAAATGCAATCCATTATTAATATAGTAGTCGTGGTAATCACACGACCACTTTAAGATGACAAAGTAACAAGGTGATATGTAACAGTTTTTAAATTGTGTCGACAGGCGACATAAAACCAGTCATGATAAACACTATATACGCTGTGTTTTTTCCTCAATAGTTTCGTCACGTTTACTGTCTAAGGACAGCGCTAGCAAGCACTCTCTGCTTATGAGCAAAGAATAAAAAAACAAAAAACAGCCCATTCGTGTAGGTGGAAAAATATACCATGTCAACCAATCAAAAATGATATGGCAACATGACATTTGGTTGTTTAGGAAGAGGGGGGAGTTTTAGGAGTGACGGCGAGAGAGAGAAAGAAAGACAGCAGAAAAAGAGAGAGAGCGAGTTTTGAGATGTGAGAGATTTGTGACGTTTAGCGTGTTTGGAGTGTGTAGTTAATGTGTTGTCTTGTGTAGTTAGTGTGTAGTGTTGTGGACAGTTTTGTGTTGTATGTCAGAACAAAGAGGCGACTGCTGTCTCCACGTAGAAAACAGGAGTGATACACCTGCTGCTGTCAGACCTGCAGGTCTGTGATGTTCTCCTTTATAGTGGACAGAAATTATTTTTTTGGAGTGGCATAAATAATTTGTGTGGCACCTCATTGAATGCAGAACACCTGACCCCACTCTGGACCCCAGAGGGTTAAACATTTTTTTAAAGTAATGCAATAGTTACTTTTCACGTAATTAATTACTTTTAGAATCT
>NW_005187628.1:201782-203837 GCF_000239375.1 Pundamilia nyererei | reverse complement strand
GAACACCTGACCCCACTCTGGACCCCAGAGGGTTAAACATTTTTTTAAAGTAATGCAATAGTTACTTTTCACGTAATTAATTACTTTTAGAATCTTGTAACTCAGTTACTAACTCAGTTACTTTTTTGAGGAAGTGACTAGTAACTATAATTAATTACTTTTTCAAAGTAACTTGCCCAACACCGGACATCACACTATCGCATCTTCAGGGGCCCTCTCGCAGCACGGCTGAAGCCGTGGCGCACATGGGCAGTTCATCCTTGGGTCTTGTCAACCATTTTCTCATGGTTACAGACTACAGTTTGCGGTAAAACCACCAAGATTCAGCGGAGTGTTAACTTCAGTGACCAGTGGCAATTCAGCAAATGTGCTGGAGGACGAAATATCCTCCCTGTAACACAAACAGGCGATCAGAGCAGTGCCGAGCGATGAAGCTCAGCAGGGCTTTTACTCCCACTATTTCCTCATCCTGAAAAAGGACGGAACATCGCTCCGTCCTATTCTGGATCTGCGTGTGTTAAACAAGCATTTGAGAAAGTACACATTCAGAATCCTCACACACAAAACACTTTGTCGCTCATTGCACACAGGCGATTGGTTTATTACAATTGACCTCTCAGACGCATATTTTCACATCGCCATTTATTCTCCACACAGGAAATATCTCAGGTTCGCTTATCAGAGTGTAGCGTACGAGTTTCAAACTATCCCATTCGGGCTATCCTTAGCCCCGAGGGTGTTCAGCAAATGTGTGGAGCGCTGTCTCCGTTAAGGAACAGCCGCATCAGAGTATTCTCTTACATAGACGATTATCTAATAAGCTCACGATCGCGCAAGCAGGCGATCAAAGATTCCGGGGTGGTAGTGAATCACCTCATGGTGCTCTGTTTCACAATCAACCTGGAAGAGAGCAGGGGTACCTCTTGGGGCAGTATCACCCAGGGTGACACTGACCACAGATGCATCTCTGTCACGTTGGGGTGCAATTATGATGGGCAGAGCAGGATATGGCATTTGGTAACAGAGACAGGCTCTGAATCACATAAATGTGCTATAGCCCCGCGCGGTGCTCCTAGCCGCATTTTCTGCCATATCTCCAGGGGCAACATGTTTTAATGAAAACAGACAACTCCATGGTAGTTGCTTATATCAACTCCCAGGGCGGTACCTGTTCCCGGCAGCTACACAGGTTAGCCAGGGAAATAATTGTGTGGAGAAGCACACGGCTCATCTCCCTTCAAGCAACTCACATGCCAGGAATTCTGAACAGGGGGGCGGACCTCCACTGTTCGGAGAATGGAGGCTTCACCCACAGGTGGTGGAGCAGATTTGGCAGAGATACGGCCGGGTTGCCGTAGATCTCTTTGCCTCGCAAGAAAGCACACATTGCCCACAGTTTTTCTCCCTGTCAGACGCAGATGCGCCACTGGGCGTGGATGCGAGGGCCCATCCATGGCCAAACACATTACTGTATCCTTTCCCTCCCCTCAGCCTGATTTTAATAGCTCCACTGTGGCCATCCAAACACTGGATAGCAGAAATAATCCAGCTTCTGGTGGACGAGCCATGGCCACTCCCCATCCCCAGGGACCTTCTGTCTCAGGCGCATGGGGAAATATACCATCCTTATCCAGACCAGGTTGCTGTCTTGGACTGGCCCGTGAAAGGTGGAATTTGAAGGCGACAGGCATGCCTTCGAAGTTTATTGAAACCATTCAGAATGCTAAAGCCTCGTCCACTCATTCCATTTACAGCAGTAAATGAAAAGCGGATAATCCCTTTCCAGTGTTCATTGGTGGAGCTGTTGTGTTTTCTTCAGGACTTGCCAGACAAAGGGAGAGCTTTTTCCACCATAAAGGTCTATTTAGCAGCTATTTCAGCCTGTCACGTGGGGTTTGATGATAAACCTGCCGGTCAGCACCCTCTGTTATGTCACTTCATGAGGGGGGCGCGTCTGTAGACCACTGGTCCCTTTATGTGATCTGTCAGTCGTTTTAGATGCCCTCTCCCACCACCCCTTTGAGCCTATCAGGGCAGTGGGGTTGAAGTTTCTCT
>NW_005187628.1:196526-201148 GCF_000239375.1 Pundamilia nyererei | reverse complement strand
GAAAGTTCAGCACCACATTTTGACCTTGTATGCGTACTCAACACTGTAGAGTGGTAGGGTTCCAAAACACCTTAGAGTGGACACACAACAGACTGTTTTTCTGTTTCAAAATATTTACCTATTGTTGTTCATTTTCACCTTTAGACCTGTGCTCCCTGTCGCCGGCCAAGAGAAACAAAACAACAGAGGGGAAGAGAAGAGGAAACGATGGTCAAAAAAAACTTTAAAAAAATGAAAGAGGATGCACTGGATCCAAATCATAAATTAATCACTAGTTTAGTCTGCTGCATGTCAAGTCAAATGAAATTAAGCTGAAGTACCGCTCTTTAGTGTCCACAGAGGTCTTCACAGTGCCATTATTTTAAATTAATACCAAAGGACAACAAACAATAGCCATCTAAAAGCGCAAGAAAACGTTTTATAAGGAAATAACTATGGAAGAAACTGCTTAACGGGTCTGACAGAGAGGGAACTATTCCAGGAGAGTCACGCATAGAATGGGCACAGACAGGGGGTTAATGAAGATTAAATGCTCGTAAAAACTTGGAATATATTAGCAGGGGAAAAAAAGTAGAACACCACAGTGTGTTGATGTTTTTGCTGCATCAGTATGCCATTGCTATTTTTATGTACAAATGACAAACAAAAAAGAAATTTGTGTGCTGAGTTTCAGTTCATTCCTCAATCATTTTTATTGTTGTTTGGGATCGATGGGGCATGGTGTGAGTAATAACAAAGCAAAGTAGTAGTGGTAATGTAGACAGTCGGTGCATTTAATTTAGGAGGTTTTATACAGTGAGTGTCTATCTGGTTGAAATCTATGTCACAGCTTCGGTTCTTAAGAATAGCTCACGACTGACTGTATGTAATTATGAGGGCAATTCCAGTATTTGCTACAAATTTAACTGACACTAAAAGGTGTGACTGCAGAGGAATACCAATTCAGAGAATGTAATAGATAAAAATATTATCAGCCACATTTGTTTGATGTCTCCTCCTCAAGGACCAATATTAGATAATGCTCTCATGAGGAGGATGCAATGAGGCTGTACAGGAAAGCTCAAAGGCTTAGCAGTGACAGGTCACACAGGTAGGTGCATCTCCCATCGTCTGAGTAACCCGAAGAATATTATTATTATTCACTGCTTTCAGCTTCATCTGCTTCTCAAAGGCTTTAATAGATAATGAATTTATAAGAAAACATAAAGTATGCATGCCGCTTTATTGCCAGGATCTCACTTGAAGGACACATTTGTAGAAATTTCTATGAAGAAAGCAAGCCAGCTTTGATTGGTTGTTATTCACAAAATCCAAGTACTGATATCTGAAACACTGACTTATAGTCACTTATAGAGAGTTAAATAACTTGTAAACACCACACAGAACTGTGCCAATTCTCCTTTTAATGTTACTGTGGTAAATTTGTTAGTGAACTTCCTATCTACCAGACACTGATAATGGCGCTTTAAAGAGTTGTTCCTGGTACTGAGTGAATGTAGTACAGTAGTTTCCAATTAGCTGCAAACATCTGTGTCCTGCAGATGGAAATGAGGCTGATGAGAGCCCAGAGACTAAACCAAAAAAATCGAGGTGCTGGCAGGAAAACAAAAACAATGGGATGAAAAACATTAGCTGCAGAACTGGGGGAGAAACCTCTTTCACATATTAGCGGATATTGATATATATATTCATAGATATTGATTAGCAGAGTGTTAAATGCTTCATTTTTTTCTCCATTTGCCCACATTATCAGACTTTAAATTGAGAGCAATAGAATTGGACAGTAAGGCACAAGCTGTCAGTGAATGACCAGACTTCAGGCACGACTTCCACTCCACACAGCCTCCTTTGGCAGTAACGTAATTATAGCTACAGTACCTTAGAAATCAGTCACCTTCGCCAGGCTACCTGTCTCACAGAATGGAAAAAATACCTCGAAGCCCCAAAGAAGGGAGTGTTACTTCACCCTTCAACTTCAATCAAGGGTTGCTCCGCCAACTTGGCGTGAGAAGAACTTTTGAAGTTGTTTTTTTTTTGAGAGTGTAGCAGCAAAGAATTGACCACAGAACACCTGTCAGGGTCAATCATGAGGCATGTAGATCACATATTCTACAGAGTGAAGTTTACCTTTCCCCAAAGACAGTACAGTCTTGTACTGTTAGTGTATCACAAGATGACGCGCTGCAGTCAATGAAATGTTGAGGGCTCTGAATATGAAATTCCTCCCTAGTGTAATAAAGTTGGAACAATAGTGTTAATCTACTTTAAAAGCTCACTAACTGCAATGATGGGAGTAAGCACAGGGGGCTCTGAAAACTTTCCCCACTTAGTTTTTTTTAAATTTTTTTTACATTTGACGTCTATCATGAGCATACTGAATTGTATGTATCCTTTCTGGTCTCCCCCAGTGCACTAGGAGCCTGCAGCACAGACTACAACATAAGTGCTGAACACATCACGTATGCTTTAGGCTTTCATGCTTTCTGTAATCCTCCTGAATTTACTTTAAGACTGAACTTCTGGTCCAAAAAGCACACAATGATCTGACTCCACAGTGCGTTTCTCACTTGCTTACGATTTATCAGCACCAGACTTCTGTGATCATGGGTGTGGGAATTTATGTTGATCCAAGAATGGAATCAAAATCTGGTGAAACTGCTTTTAGTCACTCTGCCCTGAAAATGCAGAGCGGCGTGCCAGATGACCTGTGCCCCAAATCTTATCTTTTTAAAGAGCAGGCTCAAAACATAGCTCCTCTTCCAGGCTTTTTATTATTATTTATGTGTTTTATCCAAAGCCCTTGAGTAAGTGTGTGCTTGTCTGTGCACTCTGTTGTTGTTGTTTTTTTTGTTGTTGTTGTTGTGTGCCTTAATCTTGTGTCACACATTTTGAGTTCAGTATTTTTAATAGGCAGTGTTGGCTTTTTGTGTATGAATCACTCTGAATATACCTCTGTGTGACTCCATGGGGGGTGTACAAAATAACAGAGACAGCTGACAAGTAGCCTTGAAATCAACACCACATTTCAAGCGGTTGTAATCAATATTGTTAAATCAACAGTGGATGACATGAGTACTTGTGTATGAAAGAGAATAATCAAGCAACTCCCCTCATTTCTACAAAGCTCTATAGTGTCTTTCATCTTGTTGTTTTGATTTTTCCAGACGGCTTTGGGTTCAGTCTCCCTACTTTCATCGGAATAATTTTTGAAGCCAGCGGGCACATGTTTTCATAAACCTTTTGCTGCTTCCCAAGAAGCAGATTGAGAACGCTACCTAACGGAGTCAAGACTATATCAATGAAATTGTTCATTGTTTCTGTAATGGTTTGTGGAGCTCTAAACTGAGGCAAAAGGGAGTTAATATTGGTGTTGCATTGGTAAGTTGGCAACAAGGAACTCAGACGAACCCTAATATTACTCCGGTTATTCATGCCTTGATATTGTGGTCCAGATCAGTTTTGACAGGCTAATACAGTAAGTGTTTATATCAAATTCTGAACTACTAATCCGTTTTTTAAAAAAACAACTATTATCACTAAATGTTTGGCCTCAAAACTTATTAACATTAAATGTGAAAACCTCAGTCAAAGCAGTGGTACGAAACATTGCATGTGTGGAATTTGCACATGTGTTTCCCACACTCACTGAAATGTCAGGACAGGTGCCTTGATAATCTTTTGATCTCTGTTTTACTCTTAGTTTGTTTAATGTCAGTCAGCTCAGAATAAATTGATTTAAATTTGGTTATTTTTGTGCTTTCGAGTGCAGATCTCGTGTCGGTGTCAAGGCACCCTCTGACCTCTGTGTGACCTTCATTTCTCATGTGCACCACATATGATCACTAATGTGCTGTATTACTGTTTTATTATTTCAAAGACGAGCAGGTGACAGTCTTTGTGGGAGCTTTGGCAAATGCGGTGGGAGCAGAGGTAGTATGGCAGGACTGTGTCAAGGTCCTCGTTGAACTCCGTTGCCAAAAAAGTAAACAGAGATATTGCAAGTTCCGTTTGAAAAGATTCCCTAACACCCAAATCTCCCTTGATTTGAACCACAACAGTGGATCTAAAATCGGAATAGTTACAAGTTACATTTGACCAACCTCCATGTACAAAAAAAAGTGCCGTACCTGTACATGGATGTAACAAATGTATTCTTTTCTTTTTTGCATAACTTTAGAAAAAGTAATCAAAATCCAAGCTAACTGACATCCATTTATATTATTTTTACTGCTGTCAAATATCACAAAGGGTCAAATTTGATCCAAACAGTAAAGCAAGGTTAAACTGTGTCATACTGTGGTGCTGTCACTTTTTCAGATGAAGAACTGACAGTACCACACAGCCGGCACTGGCCACACTAAAACGCCTGCTCTTTTAGAGAATCAATGACTCACACAAGTGGCAAATTTTGGACAGACTCTGGTCAAAGGCATTCACAGTGTTGTACTTGATTGCATTTGATTGCCCTCACATACTCCATCCGCACTGGCTGCCCAAGCTTTGCGACCACTATTTTTGCTGTTGCTGTTCTGGATTGCATTATTTGCTGAGCTGTTTTGTTGTTTTGTCCTTGTAGATAGGACCTTGCTGTCAGTTTCCAACAGCAGAGGAATTATAAAGTT
>NW_005187628.1:194015-195524 GCF_000239375.1 Pundamilia nyererei | reverse complement strand
ATTAGGAAATGCACAGATAAAGGCACTTGAGCAGTCAGCAAGACGCCTTACAGGGTCTGCCAGTATCTCCCTCTGGGTGCAAGCTATCTTGCAGTGTGATTGAGCAGAGCAGCTCAATGAATGCAGAAATATTTACTCAGAGTGTTGGTTTGGGAAACATCAATCCAATAGACATTGGGGGGGTTTTTTTCAAACATGGGAGAACATTGATCCACAAAACGTGCTAAATGATTTAAAAGCAAGTATTTCTCTAGCAGCACTTACATAATGGTTAAAGGGCAAAGCTTGTAAAGAAAAACAGACAAGACAAAAGCGGAGTTTAAGTCTATTTGCGACGGGAAAAAAAGAGGACACGCTCTACCAGCTACAGAGCAGGACCAGAATGAAAATTTATTTGTTAGATCATCACAATTTTATTTAAAGCTTCGTGGCAAACTTATCCTTGAATAACCCAGCTGGAAGCATATGCAATCATGTGGCTCATAAATTGTGTGCCAAGTTCATTATATAACTGCTTCGGATAATCTTGTGTGACCTCTGGTCAATATTGTTAATATTAGCTCAGCATATAAATATATTTTTATGAATCTCTGAAAAAGGAGCTGAAGAGAAGGAGGAAGAGGAGGCTAAACTACTGAATAATTGGTAGCTTTTGTGTATAATAATAAGCAGGGAATGGAAAGTCAATATAAAGTGCATGCTGAAGGCGACACAGAGTTCTTAATATTTTATTTTGTAATTCTTTTGAAGGTATTTACACTGATTGGATGCAGTCAAAACACATGTAAAAGTAAAGACAGGATCGTCCTACTTTACTTTTCAGTGACTGTGGCACGAGTTACCTTTGCAGATATTGTCCTTATTTGATTAAGTTTAGAAAGCTAAAAAAAAAATTAAAAAAAGCAAAGCAAAGCAAAAAAAAAGAAAAAAGAAATGTGGGTATTTTAGCCTCCAGATCAAATCATTTCACAAGATAATTTATTCTTCTTCATCATACCATAAGCTGTTGCACTATAAGGAGTCTTTCTGTCCCTCACCACATGATGAGCTTTAAGGGCTAAGTTGAAAAATTAGGAAGAAGTTTGCAACCAGTGGGTCGTCCTTTTGAGAAATACACAGGTACAATTAGTGGTACTCACAACTGAAGTGAAGGACTTATAGTTAGAGAGCAAGCGAGCAGTCATTTCTTGAAATCTATTTACTGGAAGGAGGCAAAATGAATAAGCTTAACAATATCAGAGATTTTCTAACAAATTTTGATAAGGGATGGGTATCGTTTAGGTTTTATCCGATACCAGTACCAAACCAGTACTTTTGAAATGGTGCCGGTGCTTAAACGGTGCTTGAACCGGTGCTTAAAGAATGAAGAACACAAACTTTGTCCAAAAACCTCTCATGTTTAGCTGTTTTTTTTGTAAAAAGATAACAATGTTAGCCTTTTCTGCAGCTATAGGGCATATATGGTATCACTCTTGGTTGGAAGCAGTGCTTAATCAATGGAAAAAACAC
>NW_005187628.1:184983-192616 GCF_000239375.1 Pundamilia nyererei | reverse complement strand
GTCAGTACCTTTTAAAAATTCTTACTTGCACACATTTTTCATGGTACGTGAGATATTTGAAGCTTCTTGGAGAATTTGAGGAGGCCTCAGCTGCTTCTGTGTCTTCATGTAATCCCAGACTGATTTGATGATGTTTGGTCCCTACAGAGCCACGATCTAATCTGTTGAAGGACTTCTTGTTCTTCCCATGGCTGCAGATGGTTCTTTATGAGTGTGCTTGTGTAGTTGGTGCCATTGTTGTGCTGCATAATAAATCTGGGACCAATCAGATGTCTCCTTGATGGTATTCCTTGGTGGATTGTAATCCAAACATCTAAAGTCTAAAAAGCTTTGAACAGCACTGTATGCGGGACTTTGTATACTATCAAATGCATCAGATCAAAGAAGAGCCAGCATAGCTTTTGAGAACACTGGTTTATTCCCAGTGCAGTTAAGGAGTGTAAACCCAGTTATTAGGCAGATTAAGAAAGAAGCTTCCTCTATATTTCATGAAATTTACATGATGTCATAGATTCATAGACTGTGCTGCTAAAAACTGACATATTCCAGTGTATGCATTTATCTAATATGACATTATAATACCAGTTCATTTCTAAGTGTTATTTTCCAAGAATGCATAATAAAAGCAGCAGTTTTGTTTTACAAAAAGAAATAACCGTATGCATCAGTGGAAACAGTGGGAGCAATATTTCCCTGTAATGTTTAGTGAGAAGAATTATAAAGTCTGCATGAAGCAACACTCCAGCTTTTCACTCAGCACTTCATTAGTTCTGACGTCCCCAGGCGGCTTCTGAGAACAGGTAATCTGCTAAATCAGTTTACCTAATTAGGGCCGTAACCACCTGTAAACCATAAAAAAGACTAAATGTCATAAATTTCAAATGTTTCTGTATCTTTAGAGGATGGTGCTTCATAAAACCATTCAATAATTTATGAAAAACTTAATGCGTGAGCCATAATCATGCAAAGAAGTCCTCATCTTTTAATGCGAACAAGACAACAAGATGTCTTCAAAACACCCAGCACTTCCCTTTCAGTTTCAGCGAGCCGTATTTTTCTCTCAGCTAAGTTGTTATGCAAGTGTTCAGCTCAGACGCTTGCTCATTCACAATTCATGCTCATTGCTTGCACACCCACAACCCCAAACCTCTTTCCTGCCTCCTTTTTTTTTTTTTTTTTTTTTTTTCCCCAAACTGTAATTCTAAACCCCATAAAAAAAACCAAAAAAAGGGTTTTAAATAGTCTTCATCATTCCATTTCACACTTTGCTAATGGTTTGCGCCTTCTGGTATGTGTGAAGCTCCGTGTGACTTCCAGGGCAGGCTGTCATTTATTTAGTAGCAGACATTTTGTATGCGGTTTGCAACATTCTTCTTCATCTTGTTATCCTCTCCATGGACGGGAACAAGAGGCAATGCTGTGCTGGATGCGTCGTGTCAACATATTGGAAGTTAGGTAGTAAGTAGTAGCAAAAATAAATAAATAAATAACAAAAAACAAATGTTAGCAATGCATTAAGCGAAGTCCAGTTGCACATACAGTATCAGTACTTATCTAATCAGACAACTGCTCTCTAGTCACTTTTATATTAAGTTCAAATTGATTCAGTCTCCAGCTGAGTGTTGTGAAGAACACAGTATGTACAATTTGAATGTCATTATTTAGATGTGGGCACCCAGCGTAGCAGAAGTGATATTCTTATTAATGTCCCTATCCAATGTCAGCGTTTTAGTCATTGGAAGCCAACAAACTGTAAAGTGAAACAGAACCTCTGCACTGTGAGAAGCAAATTAAAACGCAGTGTGAGTGGTAGCCAGCCGTCCTAATTAGCCAATTTTGTCGAACATGCCTCAAAATGCTTGTGTTTTCTTTTTGTTGTGTAAATGCAACATTTTAGTAAAGGAAAAAACTCTGAATAATTCAACACCTGGCAAGTCACACTAGGTCAAGCCTGTTGTTACACGGGAGAGAAGTTTGTTGTCTCCCTGGAAACTGTGAGAAAACACGTCGAAAAGAAAGCTCAGAGACCAGTAGGTCTACCTCGGGGAATAGGGGTAATCTTTTGATGTCGGTGTTAAAAGGTGCAGAGATAATAATCCACTTTGGGAATTGGGAGCAGCTTAACATTTTCTCCATCATAAGTGCCTTCAGTTATGTTCCTCAGTTGTGCAGTAGGCAGAAATGATAATAATGATTTACAGTATTTCACCATGAACGTGAAATGATTTGCACAAAGCTGCATTTCTGACAAGAATAGAAAGTCGTGTAAAAAGAGGACACAGGTAAAGATGACAACAACTGTGGTAACTTCCAAAGTCGAACAACTGAGAAATGAAAATAAAATTTGCCTTTCATTTGAATTTCTGTCGAGCTGTTTGTTCTGGCACCTCACAAAGTTTCAGTTTACTATGACAACAAGGTCAGATTGCCCATATGAATTCTTCTGAAACATCGATCCTTGGTTAAAAGTGTAGAGACAAAAGCATGCTTCTTTTGCTGCAGGAAATGACACCTCTAAGAAGCAGATTTTATCACCCATGGCTAGCTGTTAATTATATAACGACTTAAGTAGGCTGAAAGCATTCTAGTCTACAGCTGGATAAAGATAAATATATTGCAGGACAACCTGCCAGCAGATATCCCATCGGTGCAGATGCAGTGAGACCCAGGTTTGATTCTTTGCATGCCATTGCCCTATATCGCCTGGCATCGGGCATCCTCTGGGCAATAAGAGGAACACCTTAAAGCCAAGATCTACAAGACAGTCATACAGCCAGTGGCCCTTTATGGAGCACAATGCTGGTCAGCCACCAAGAAACACAAGCAGATCCTCAACACCATGGAGATGAAGATGCTCAGGTGGATGGTGGGCTTAACCCGCCTTGATCATGTGATGAACAAAGATGTCCGAAAACGTTTCAGAGTTGCCCCACTCGAAAAGAAGATGAGGGAAGGGCGCCTACGGTGGTATGGACACGTCACAGAGAGCGAGGAGAATTCAGTGTCAAGAACAGCCCTTCGACTTGACCCTGGAGGCCGCCGACCACGAGGAAGACAGAAGAAGCTGTGGATGGACGCAATCACCGAAGACATGCACAGTGGATCTTGCACCAGAGATGAAGATGTTAGGAAAAAAGGCTGCCCGAAGGACATCCAAAGCTCTTCTTTGAGTGTTCCCTGCCTTTTGTTCTGTTCTCTGTCAAGATGATCCTCCACTGCTTCAATAATGTTGAGGAGGCCAATCCATGACTGATTTTTTCTATCCAAGTATGCTTTTACTACACTGGCAGTTTGTTTGGGATCATTCTCATGCTGAAAAATGAAGCCGTTATCAATCAAAGGTTTTGCACAGTGTGAATAAGTTGCCCTAACTTAGTCATCTTAAGTAGGGTGTACTTAGTTTTTTAAGGCAACAAGTTTACATAACTTTTTTTAAGTTCTGGGATCTATTTAGATTTTACACTGTGGTCAGTCGAAATCTGGAGGTACAGCCTTAAACCATGGCAGAGCTTTTCAAAATGGCTTCTTGACAGCCACTCTTCCAGTGAGACCATTTCTGATGAGGCTTCAGTGAACAGTAGATGGGTCAACTGAAGAGCCAGATGCATGTCTTGTGCCCTCTGTCAAGTCTTTCGGTTTCTAGATTTGGATTTTCTGGATTTTTTTCCAGCCTGCTACTTCTTTCTTTGTCCTCCACTTGTAACTTGTAAATCTTTGGCAATCACATTGTTGGTGCATCAGTGCTATTTGTTCCTGTCTAACTGAGATAATTTTGGCATTATTCATAGATTCAGCTAAAGAAGATGCAAAAGGTGGAGTGATATGTGGCTTAGCAAACAAACAAAAAATCCTCTCAAAAATTCAGCTCCAAGGACTGGCCTGAAATGAGTGTAAAAGCAGCCAGTGTCCAAAGAAAAACTTTGAAAGACCTTCAGAAAGTCTAGAGAACTCTTTGAAAACTGATAAGAAAGTCTGGCTCCTTCGAAGCAAAATATGAAGAAATAATAGAAGACTCAAAACCTTTGCGGATAGTATTGTATAGATGAATAATTCACAAGAGAGTCTGAAGTTTTATGTCACAAGGAAAAGAATTTGGCACCTTCTTGAGTACATAACTCCTGTAAATCCAAGGAAAATACTATTAGGCTGTGGAGGACCAGGACAAATACATATGGAAAAATGCATTGCGGTCAATGATAACAAGCTTGACTGGAACAGAAGCATCACCTTAAATAAATGCTTATCTCCATTAAAAGATATTTACATATGAATGATCAGAATCTGCAGGTAGGATAAGATTGATTTATGTTCATAATAGTGTTCTTTTCTTTAAAAAATAAAGAAAAATTCACCTGTATTTGTAAACAATGACCCAGCAGATGAAACAGGCCGTCAGGCAGACTAGATATCCACTGGCATACCCACAGGCTAAATAGACAGACTAGGAGTTGGATTCTGAGATTGAGCAAAGTCATAAATATATATGCTAGCATTGCTGATCTTTTCAGCCATCTATAAGCCCATATTTCCTGCCACTGTTATAACAAAAAGCATCCATTTCCTTTATTTTTCCTGTATAGTTTAAGTATTTCTTTTCCTGCGGCACTGAATCTGAACCTAAAGTCTTGCAATGCTTACTTATAGTTTTGATTCACTATGTAATTAAGCCTTTCGTAATGGTGCATGGTAACCTCAGTCATTTTAGCACACACAAACATTGCAAACACTTGGTTTATTCCTGCTCTTTTGCTCAATCCACACGTTTTCATTTAATTTGTCCAGAGGTGTCCCAAGGCAGCAATGGCTCTATTGAATGATCCCCAAGCTGTGACCTTTAAGTCAGACCTGCCGCACTAATTAATCCTAGCAGAGCGATACATTCAGAGGCTGAAACAGCATGTAACACAGGCATCAGCCTGCTTAGAAGCCTGGCAGATGAATACATTTCACACCACGAGGAAGCACTAAAACCCCGTGTACATATTCCAACAGCAAACATACGAATGCAATACTCCCTGAGCTAAGCGCTTTAAGGAGGGTTTGAACTGATAATAAAGATTTGAATAAATGTTGAGGAGAACCTATGTCCTATCTTGGGAATATAATATCTCTGGGAACAGTTGGCAGAGAAATTCATGAGACAAATATTTGCACCAAAAGATAAAAGTAAAGAGCCAGGGATTTGAGTCCCACACCTCGCTGAGCACTGCTGGTTTGGTATTCATTTCCCAGCTGGATGAAAACAGAATTTAGTGGACACATAGATTATTCATCTGTGACTGCAGCACAACCACTTACAGCCCTATATCTCAAGAGCAGACCAGAATGTAAAGCTGACGAGAACAAGCGCACGATTGATGATGAATGTGAGATATTTATAAAGCTAATGTGCTGTCCTTAAATATGACGGCACATCTACTTCAACCGAGAACATGCATTTTTCTTCAGACTGCCATTGATAAACACAGAATGGCTTACAAGACAAGCAGCACTGTCTCCCCTTTTAGACAAGACACCATGATTTTCTGTTTTTTCCTTTTTAATTTATAGAGGAGGATTGGCAGGAAAATGGCATTCACCCGATTCCATTTTTGATGTGATCTGGGATTCTTAAGTGAGTGTGAGTGATGGACTTAAAACATGGATGAATAACTGATGACTAGAAAACAGCTGAAAATGAAATGAAAAGCCCCGAGCTTGTCTTGCCCCCCTCCCTCCCGCTTTCGCTTGTTGTCCTGCTTCAAATGCAGCAAAGCATTTTCACTGAGTTACCATAGAGATGATTATTGCAGTTGCTGTTGTGAAAAATTTGGCTCAAAACCTCAGGGACAGTAAAAACATGGCAGATATGCAGAGCAAAGGAAAAAAGATAAATAAACAGGCGTGCTTCAGAGAGAGAAGCTATGTAGAGTCGTTTAGGGTCAAGAACTTTCAAGAATGGTGCGTATACCCTCTTCAAAAACTTTAAATTGCATTAATATCATTTTGTTTTCTGTGCTTTGAGTAAAGAAATTTTATTTTATGTATATTTATAAGAAGCCATGTTAAAAGAAAGCATGAAAGCAAACAGGTGAGGGTCGTGTCAGGCCTCAAAGGGCTTGTCACTATTTTCATCCAAGTGCCCTTGAATAAGACAGCTAAGTTAAGCTGCTCCAGTGGAGCTGCTCAGTGGTCAATAGTTGAAGACTAGCCTGAGTTGCTCCCAGGCGTGAATGTTTGCGACTGTACCATGAATGTTAAGCAGGGCATAGCTGGGCAAGAGCAAGCATGTTTAGCTGACCTTCCCAGTATAATGTAACTAAAGGAAAAAAAGAGATGCTTCAGTGGTGTTCTAAGGTTATGTGATTTTTAGCACAGCTGTGAGTCAGTCTATATTGGGCTGGGCTGGAATGATCCAAAATGTCATTCCAGCACCTTTGGTTAATGAGCAATTAAATCTGATATGGAGGTTAATGCATATTGCTATTAAATGAGATCTTGTCTTGTGTGCTGCAGCATGGCATTTCTTCTAATGATAGCATGGACATACATGTTTAAGAATACAAAAATAGTAACATCCCACAGCTTGTTTCTTCTCATCCCTGTGATGTGTTCATGCTGCAGTTACTGTGGAGTTGCTCATCTAGCTGATGCTGCAAAAGAGGGGTGAGCACAATAAACAGAGTAACGGATTTTTTGAAATGGCAGCTCCTTTCAAATGCAGCATTTCAAACACCTCAACAAATATCAGCAGACACACAAACTGTGTGTAGCAGACTGGTAACTAAACATACAGATGCTTTATTTCCAGGGACAGAAAAAAACATTAATGTGGGACACAAAGATGGAGAAAGATGTAAGAACGACAAAACAGGAGAAAGGGGTAAGAAATCATTCTCAAAGGTGAGCGCTGTTCAGCAAGTGCAATTTTAAAAACTCTACATTTAAATCATTTTTGGATGGATGGATGGATGGATGGATGGAATGTCGCAATTCGATTTGATTTTTGTTTGTTTGTTTTATAAAACCAGAAATTTGATCTAGACATGATGTGTTGCTGAAATACAGTTTTGTGAAATGGCTTGCAAAAGGAAATTGATGTACACTACTTTTGTATTATTCAAACTTTCAATTGAAATATTGTATTATGCAATTGGGTAGAGTTTCTTGCATGGTACACTGGTGAGTTTGCAGGGCTGTGGTGAAGTCTATGTACTATGTTGACTCTCAAATTTGAGAGCACAGGTATGTGGCACAATACAATGTTTCAAATTGACAAGAAACCCATTAATACACATCACCACCCAAATTATGTACATAATGGCTTTTAGTAACACTGACATTTGTACACTCTGTCCTGGTGAAACAGAAGATTATTTCCATTCATTCTGGCTTAATGCTCCAGTAGAAAAATTGCAGTTGGGGGTCATGGGTAGCTGTCCAGAGTCCTCAGCATCCCACAATCCCTTCTGTTTTACTTTTAAGAAATGTATCCTCAGTGACCAGTAACCACCACCTGTTGAGACGCAATGTCACATAATTACCAGTTAACACTATAAAGCTCAGCCTATGACCCATGCACTGACCCAGACCCAGTGTTGGTCAAGTTACTTGAAAAAAGTAATCAGTAACTAATTACTGATTACTTCCCCCC
>NW_005187628.1:181597-184108 GCF_000239375.1 Pundamilia nyererei | reverse complement strand
CAATCAATCAATAATCAAATGGAAAAGTCCCCTTTTAAAACTTGTTTTATTAGTTTTAATCTTTTAACTTTATGCATCAAGCAAAAATTTAATTATATGCAACATTCTCTGACTGGAAGAAATTTGTTTAATATTTAAACCTATTTTCTGCACATCCCAGCACATAAAATATTTTTTTTTTGTGTTTACACTCACTCTTTCAAATAGATGCAAGTAAAACACAGCAGAAAATAAATAAAGTCAAAGACTATCGGTCGTGTTGCTCTATTTTCACCTGTAAAGCAGGAGTAGGGTAGGCGGAGGTTTACCCTGGTGCAGGTGTGCTGCAGCGGTCAGTGGAAGAATCCGCGAGTTTCTCTGTGAGTTTCCCATTACGTGGTAGCGCACTCGGTGCTTGCTTGGAAGTTTAGGGGGGGGTTTCGCTGTAAAAAGAAGTTTTCTTCCCACGGACACTAATGTTTTTGTCACTTTTTATGGAATCAAACTCAAAGTAAGGTCAGTGCTTCCACGCTTTAAACGCTGCACGCTCATACTCTCTCCCGCACTCGATATATGATCCACTGTTGATCTGCACACAGCTGTTGTCACGAACGTCGCACTCGCTTACGTCACTGTCATGAGACATTCTAGCAAAAAAATCACGGCTTTAGTAACACAGTAACGCAGCGTTCCGACGGGAAAGTAACGGTAATCTAATTACCGTTTTTGCAATAGTAATCCCTTACTTTACTCATTACTTGAAAAAAGTAATCGGATTACTGCCCATCTCTGCCCAGACCTGTGTCATTATGAGGACACACAAGATTTTGTTCTTTCACTGTTTAACTACTAACACAAATCCAACTGAAAAGTTGAAAACCACTCAAACAGCACTTCACAGTGATCTGCAGAACCACGTAAGGGCATAGATCGGCTATTATAACTGCTCATCACTGCTTTTTCACCTGTATAACACTACTATGCTAATTGTGTCGCACAAATGGAATAGCAAAGTTTTGTAGGTGCAGCTCTTAGTTGCACACGTAGTTGGTAAGGCCTTGCACTTTTTTCTAATCCTTTTTCGACTTCCTTAATCTCTCTGTAAATTGCTTAGCTGTGTTTGTCCAAGGTAGCCGATTGAGAGGAAATCAGAGTGGAAATTTTCCCTTTGAGCATCAGCATTGTGCTGTGTTTACTTCATCACATGAAGCCCTAATCAAGTCTGGTCTTCACTGCCATTACAGTCACCTGTGTTTTGTTGTATTTTTAGAGCTAAGTGTTGCTGAGGTCTACAGGGTTTCTTTAAATATGCCAGGTTGCAGAGCCTGAAGCCAATCAGTCCTCACTTCTTCCTGTGTTGGTGAGTAGCTATGTGGGCCCTGGCCTGAAAAGGGTGTTCCAGCATCTTCCATATTTCCTAGCTCCCACATCAAAATAAATAAATTCAAAGAGTTTTCATGCATAGTGTGAATCAATTTACATACCTGGTTGCAACAAGTCAGTAAAGACAGCGAGAAACCTGCTGTCTGGTGTTAGAGTCACAATCCACAACAGCCACATTCTCTAATTCTGATGCAATCCATAAATTCATTCAACCTCGTCTCAAAATGCAGTCCAGCCAGCAGTAATGCTGCATGTAAGCCTGACTGGGATAAGATATTTTGCTGTGCAAGTAACCAAACTCTTCAGGACGGTAGAGCCACATCTGTCTTTGTGTACAAATGGATCAAACAACCATTTGTTATTGGTAGGCAGGTTTTTGAGCTTTTCATGGAGCTCTGTCACTGTTTGTCCTTGGTGTCATTCAGCTAATGACTCTGAGGCAAACTGTCTGTCACCTGCATGCAATGCTATTGGCTATTTGTCAAGTGTTGGTGCCACCATTTGCCTGAAGTTAGTAGGTGTTTCTTTAAGGAAAGAGAGGTGCATTAAAGTGGAGTATCATCGAGCACAAACATAAAAGACCCACTTTTGAAGAAAAAACGAGGATGCCTTAGTACCATGTTCTGAAGGATATTTTATAAACTAACAAAGCTGATTTATTGTCAAGTAGTACTCTATAAGGGGGGTGGTAGAGGGAAAATCTAGCTCCTATTTTTTCAAACAAAGTATCTTTTACTTCTTCTGTGTAAAGGAATGGTACCTGGTCAAGGACAGGACTTTCAGGATTTCAAGCATCTATGTGATAGGATTACAAAACATGAAAGCAAGTCATCTAGAGTAAATGCACAGCAAACATACTACCCAAATTGAAGAGCACACACAGAACTGAGCAGTATGATATTACCTTCAGAAACTGTAAAATGGTGCACAAAATAAAACTGTAAAGTACATTTTCTAAAGCTGTAAACATTCCTGAAACATTTCAGGTTAAAACAGATTGAAGACCAGGTGAAGATGCAGGATGCACCTTAAGACGAGTTGTTATTGTCTTGTCGCCCAAAGTATTCCCACACTCCCAAATGATATTACAGTTAATCAAATGACCACAAACCAATTTCCACACAGTGAATTTAGGGCTTTCGGGGAGGG
>NW_005187628.1:164890-181087 GCF_000239375.1 Pundamilia nyererei | reverse complement strand
TATACATATATATATATATACATATATATATATATATACATATATATATATATATTTCTCAATCAAAAAAACAGCACTATATGTATTTACTTTCCTTGCCCTTAAAAAACAGACATGAAAAAAAACAAGACGAGCCTAGACAGCTGCATTTTGGGTGGTATCGGACTCCCTATAGTCCAACGAAACCTGCTCCCATTTTCTACCCTTTTCAGGCATCACACCTGTAACCTTTAAATCACAGGAGATTCTCTCTCCACCTTTTCCAAAGTGTTGTTATACAGTAGCCGTTTCCTCTTGGACTTTTGTCTAGCTATCAACTTGTCCACAGAGACTCTCTGCACTGGCACTAAATTTAATAAAAGCACAACACAGAGAAAAGCTTAAACTGTGTTACGGCTAACATTACTTGATCTGGTGTGTTTTCTTGGGGTATGATGGATAGGCAGCTTGAGGAGGTACTCCGCAGCATTGTGCTATAAGGGACTGAATGAGCTGCCAGAGGAGATCACTGCCTTTCTGATGAGACTCCAGGCTGTTAGGAAGCCATTATGCGGCAAAATACAGCATTCTTCCATCTTCTCCTTATCAAAAGCGCAGGTAAACTAACCTCTGTGCTGTGAGGAACACAATGGCTGCGATCAATACATCAATCGGGAAACGATGCAGTTTGAGACAGCTCTTAATAGTAATCCTCTGTTCAGTCATCCTTCTGGTGAAATAGAAGTTACAATACCTTTATCGTGTGCGGGGCTGTTTTTATGAAGGCCCAGAGTGACTGTGGAGACAGCAGCAGGTGAATTCCCAAGCTTGGCTATGAATAAAATGCGAATCAATAATAATGTGCGTTTTCTAACAGAATTTCAACAACAAGTTCCTAGGATCTATGTGAAGCTTGGGTTATATCTAAGCTCAAAGATGATAAACTTTATAAAGCACCTCAACTACCGCAGCATCTCACATCCTGAGGCATCACCGGGAGCTGCAAATCATGACTTATGAAGAGATCCCTCCATCCTGCGGCTGCAGACAAACAAAGCAGCATGTAAACTGAAAGTCAAATAAGCATTTAACGATCAGAGGAACTTACATTAGACATCCTTTTGTAAGTTCTGCTAACTCTATTTCAGTTTTAGTGGAATATCTCGCCTGCTGAACGACATGATTCAGCTTTTTAAAAGGCTACTGATTTTTTGGCCTATTGAAGGAAGGAAATGACCAAAAAAAATGTTTGTATTAATAAAATATGATGAGATAGGCTTGTGTTGGAGGCAGATTATTCATTAAATTATTCCCAATACACACGTGAAAGGAACTGTAATGATCTTGTCAAGATCTAATTCTGTGTTTTAGAATTCCTATTTGTGTCAGCCTTGTTCCCATTTTTTTTAACAAACATCACTTTAGGCAAATTAAAAGCCACCCATGGTGATATCATGAAAATGTATCACTGCACATCAAAGCCAGTCCCTTCTCAGTATCAGCCCACACTGCGGTCATTCCCACTGGGAGGAATGCTGATGAGCCACGGCACTGACTGGTTGGACATGATAACCCAGCATGTGAGCTCACCATTACAGTCATTACGTGTTCACCAGTGGACCTGGCTGTAAATTAATTTAGCCTTTTCCCAAATCCTCATGTTTTCTTTCCTGTGAGGTTGAAACTGTGGGACAGTTTGAAACAAAAAGATTTAGAAATTGAGCCTAATGTCATTTAATAAGTTAAGTTATAATCTGTTAGTAAGATGTTAATACTGTTTATTGTTATCGAGCTAATGTATTAATTTACAAACATATAACTGAGCCAATTATTGGGTGCACCCCATATTACTGTATATTTGCTTTCAAGGGCCAGACTTTCTTATATTTTTTAAAGAGGTCTTTAATAGTACTTTTCTGTAGGTCTTTCAAAGTTTGTCTTTGAACATTTTCATCTTTGATCATTTTCAGGCCAGTCCCCATACCTGACCATTTTTAGAGAAATGCTATTTTTTGTTTGTTGGTTAAGAATTATTATTATTTTATTTTTTTAATGACACATCACTGAAGGGATAGACATACCAGAGAACCTAAATTGTATCCTAAGGTCCTTGTCCTTGTTGAAATAACATAATTTCTTCCCATTTATTTGGGTAAACATACAAAGAAATACAAATGATTGATGGAGTTATGAATGCATATTTTGATCCACCATGCAATACCATCTGAACGCATCAAATTGGCAACAGCTTGATCCCATCAAACATACATATGCAGGGTTTTTTTCCCCCTCACTGTCAATACAGTAAAAACATACCTGGATAGAAAAGCACATAATGGAACACAATCAGTCATGGATTGGCCTCCACAAAGCACGGACCTCAACATTACTAATGCAGTGTAGGATTATGTTCACAGAAAACAGAACAAAAGGCAGAAACATCCAAGGAAGAGCTTTGAATGTCTTTCAAGATGCCTGGACAACTATTCCCAAAGACTCCTTAAAGAAATGACAAGAAAGCTGCCTAAGAGAGTTTAGCCTGTTCTGAAAAATAATGCTGGTCATACCAAAATATTGAGTTTATCAGAAGGACAACTTAAATCTTTGGAGATAAAATTAGAGCGCTATGGCTGAGGTGGTTTGGACTTGTATAGAGGAGGTTTGTGGTTATACTGAAAAAAGGATGTTGAATAAGAAAATTCAATATAGGAGGAAAAGAGGAAGACCACAGACAAGCTTCATGGATGCAGTGAAGGAGGACATTCAGAGGGTTGGTGTGACAGGAAGACATGAGTCATCTTCTGAGGAGGTCACTGTGGCGACTCCAAAAGAAGCAGCAGAAGCTTGTTGTACGGCAAAGCTATCTTTGTCTTATGTACCCTTATGCACTGCATTTCCATGTATGTTTGCATATTTCAATACATGTATACACCCAAATTCCTGTTTTCAAAAGAAAATATTATAAAATATGGGGTGACTTTTGCACAGTATTTAAAAGCTAACTCCAAAAATGTGAGTTTATTTAGAAAAATCTGCAGTTCACTCTCTAGATGAAACATTGTTTTTCTGTCCTTATATCCTCATAAGCTAGACAAATAAAGCCTTTCCTCTGTCAGAAGAAGAAACTAATCCGCTGCTGACTTGGGGGAGAAAAAAGAAAGAAAGAATGGGGCTCTGTTTCAAGATCCCTGTACATCCGCTCTTCTATCCTCATTCCTGCCCTCAATTCCCAAAGCAATCTCAAGTTAGTGCTTCTATTAAAACAATACCACCTCATGCAAATTGCTACTGCCAAGCCCCGTGATTTCGTTTCTGGTCCATACTACTACTGCTCTCCGATGCTTTAATGGAGACTGCGCCAACCTGACACTGCAGGAGGTACGTTCAATGTTATCAATAAAACAATCTGATAACGATCGCTGGCACTTTCAGGCTGAAAGGAGCAATATGTGACACTAAACCGATTAGCAGTTCATTGAAGACCGCTGCCAACAAACCAGGGCAATTACAAAACAAAACAAATCTAACCTGCACCTGTACCGCTTCCAGATTGCACAGCTTTTTTGGTATTTAAGCACTGTTATCCTAATTGGCAGGTAGCAGCTCATGCCACAGACACATTTCAATAGGAATGTTAATGACCCGACACACACTGCCGGTTAGCTTCCCTGAGCATACTTTTAAAGGAAAAGCCTTTACAACTCAACACAAGATTTACCTGGTCTGTGCCTTTAGCAACTGTTTAATTAAATAACTGATTTACATGCTGGGCACCTTGGTGCTGCTAACCTCTCCTCACATACATTAGTTATAAGGTGTTACAGCGTGCACAAGGGCACTTGCAGAGTACCCTGTTGAGTTCATTAGGGCTGCTGCCTGCTCCGAGGAATATTCTTGTTTCTTCAGCTCAGACGATTGACTCGGCTGAAGTCAGCTGAACTCTCTTGGTAATGAGGACTTTGCTGCAGGTGTGTTGCTGGACTTGACTCAGCCATTTATAGCTTTATGAATAAAGTTAACTCTTTGGTCTGAGGGAATAAATTGTCAGCTCAGGCTGTCCAGCTACTCCACCCAAAGAATGACATCAAATGCAGCTGTCATCAACGCCGCTTTGTTAGTGGAGTCAAAGGTTGCATGTTATGTTGTAAAAGCAACGTCCACCGATAACTAAACAGAAACCCAAAAAAACAACCTGAGATGTTTTCAAAATGAACCGAGCACACTGAACTCCAAACCAATTTCAATAGATTTATTATGTAAATTATTGGGATCATGTCTGTGAAAGGCGCTTTATAAAAAATTAATATAGTGCTTTTCTACTCTGAGTACTCAAAGTGCTTTTATACTACAAGCCTTTCACCCATTTATTTACACACACACACACACACACACACACACACACACACACTCTACAAGCACATTTTTCAATGCCAATGTGCTTTTCATCTAACATTCACAAATTCACACTCCACTGGATGTATTGGGGACAACTTAGGTTTCGATATCTTGCCCATAGATACTTCACTGATCTTTCGATTAGTTATTAGTAGATCCATTTTACCTCCCGAGCCACAGCCGCCGCTGTGTCCAAATTTCTGAGTATGACTGGAGATAGTAAACAACGTTTATCATCTAAACTAGAAAAACTTCCATAGGAAATTAACCTTAAGGGCTTTGTATGACTAACAAGATGAAAACAAGCCAGCTCCCAAAGTAAGTTCATTTTAATTTTGAACCTGCTGTTACTTGTGATAAAGTTGAGTAAATCCTAAAGACGGAGCAGTTAAACTGCACTAAAGGGTTAACTTTGGCCCGATTTAGTTCTTGCATACAAGCAGAACACAGCAGAAGTACAAGAAGGAACTTCTGAGCCTCTAAACAAATAAGCTTTCTGTGCCACTGTCAGTCATTATGTTAATTCACTAATGCAGATTAAAAAGTAATTGTTAACAATGTTTACACATAATAATCTGCCTTGGCTGACTGCTGTGGAGCAGATAAGAATAGGCTGTAAAGATGTCCAGTGTAGGGCTTTATATGCTTCATTACACACTTTTGTTCCCAGTGAGTTAATTTAAATAGATTCTGTGGGCACAAAACCAACTGTAACCTTATCTTCCCCTTTCATTTTCTCTCACCCGCTCCACACTCACCTTGTGTTCAGTAATGAGGTGTCGGTTTAACCTGCAACTTTTTGTGGAAGTTGACTTTGTGTTGATCAGAGAAAAACCTGAAAGTTTTCTGTGAATGCTCACACAAGCTGTATGTTGCTCAAATATACAGTCTTAGAAAATACTAGCATTCAGAGCAAAGCTTCACTTTACCATGGCTAGATAAAACTCAAAAACCACACACGACTGTTGTAGAAAGCTTGGGAAAAACGGCAGCCTCAAAAATAATCATGCATTTTGAAAGTTTTACGTTTTGTTCCAGAGGTAAGAAAACCTATTACACAACCCAAATGAAATTTGTTATGCTAATAACTAAAAATCCAACCACTGAACTGAAGTTCCTCATTAGTATGTCCCACAGTGCACTTGGCTAAGTGTTCATTTTATTTACTTATTTAATATTTTTCAGCTTAGATGCCTCCACTCAACAATTTTCCTCATAACCTCTGGATGTTCAGTGGATAAATGTCACGACGCAAGAGTCGTGCCCACGAACTAACGGAGAGAAGAGAAATCTGTTGAAGGTTTTCGATTAACGATTATGGGTGTTGTGTTGTCTTAAAGTCAAGCGCAAGGACAGGCTTCATTTTTCAATACTGACAAAGGAAATGCTACATTAGATACTGCATTGAGTTGCAGATACTCGTGGAGACCATCCCTGGATAGACGTGACATTACGACTTCCACTCTCTTCACGTCCTTTCATTCAATAGTGACTTGAGGATAAATGACGCTTCAAAGAACTTAAAGGACACTTTGCTCACAATTTATTCAAGGGACATATTTGTGGTACTGACTCTCGACAAACCTCAGAGCAGTTCACGCTCCAACAAAGAGAGGTTGAGTAAAAATGGAAGGTGAAACAAAAGCTTAGTCTATTTTGTAATCTCAGAAATTCCTGCTCTCCCTCAAAGATTGGCACTGACAAGCTGATACTAGTCAATACTAGTGTTCGACTTTATGACTGAATGTGGTAAATTTGACTTCTAATCTCTGAACAAAATAATCAATTGGCCTAATCATCGTTTCTCCTTAAGAATGAGTCAAAACTGAAACCAGATGCAGTGACTTTACAATGGCAGTCAAATGAGGCGTTTTCAGAAGTGGGATTTATTAACATTGCAAGAGAAGCACTTTTGTCATAAATGCTCACCTGGCAGTTGTTTCTGTATCTATACCACATTGCCTGCACCTTCTGCATCCCCATTTAAGTGATGATTTGTACTTCTCGAGTTACTTTAATGATGCCTAAAAATCTAGGGACAGCAATGCCGTTCTACAAGGAGACCACATCTGTTTCTTACATATGCCACGTGAAAGTACAGGCGACACAGCTGACAAAATGATATGAGAAATGTTTGTTATTCGGGTGGGCAACCAGTGAAATTAGTGATGAAATCCATCATAGAGCAGGAACAGCAGAACAGAACGAAACAGATCACTGTGGCGTCGATCCGTAAGCTGCCGACATTGTGTGGAGAAGGAAAACATCCATAAAGCTTTTCATAGTGTACAATGGTTTCTTTAGGATACCAGTAAAACACTGTTTTATTCTTTCCATTTATGTGCAAGGTATGAGTTCATGGCAGAAATTACAATATAAACACTTCGTGTGCGTATCGTAGTTGAAATAATCGGGGTTTACAGACACTGTAGGGGCATATCCACCTCCAGACTCAGGCTGCTCATCTCAATTTCGAGGCAGGGGGTAAGAGGTCAGCTGCCTTCTTGCGCAATTTACAACATCTTCCTCTTCTCAAACTCCTGCAGAGATGGACAACACAGAGGAAGAAGAAAAGAAACAACGTGACATGAAGTGAGACAGACGTGAATGATTTATTCATGCAGAATTCACTCAGCTCTGTTTTGATCCCATGTATCAGATCTGCTGTTGAAGGGGGAAAACAGAGGCGGCTAGAGCTGTGGAGTGCCTGTTTTTTTTTTTGTTTTTTTTCCTGGAGAGTGCAAATCATGTAGCACTCACATCTCACTAAGTTCCAGTTGCCAGCATTAAAACAGCACACTTCCTCTGATTGATAGGGACTACCCATCTGCAAAAATCTGATTTATGCGTGGTTATGGTTGTTCTGTTTATCAGCACGGTCCAACCATGTGACTATAAATGAGAAAGCATTATGTTAGCCATTAAAAAGGATGTTGCTATTTACATATTCAATTTGGGAAATATCACACAAATCATAGGATGATAGAATACGTCGTTCCCAGAGAATTTTCCATTCCACAGGAGGAAAGTAACTTAATGCAAAAGTCATTTATCAGGTCTACAGAACACACAAGTAGTCATGCACATGTCGGCCTATTCCTCTGTGGCGTCTGGATACCTGAAGGTCTACTGCCACCTTCAGGAGGAAACAGGCTTGTGTTTGAATAATGTAAAATGCTCGGTAGCCAACGCAAGCGCATTCTTTAAAGCAACAATTAGATGGAGTGGGAGGAGGGAACTGGGGAGCCATGATCTTGTTCACCAAGATTGTGCTTTGCAGATGAGGTACAATTAGAAGAGGGGAGGAGGTTAGGCTTTTGGCTAAAAAAAAAAAAAAAAAGAAAAAGAAAAAAAATTAGAGGACACAAAAAAAGGGTAATGGGTTGGAAAGAGTGGCAAGAAAGACAGGAGGGGGTGTTTGTGACAAGCAGACAGATGCTTTGTTGGTCCGTGTCAACAGACACTAACTCAAAAGGTAGGAATCATAGCACTAAGGTAAGAAAGCAGAGCCGTCTGTGAGGGAGGGGGAGGAGAAAAAAAAAGGAAGAAGAAAAAAAGAAGCCTTCTTTGTGAGACAGCGTCTAATGGTTGACAAGTCAAGAGCAAGAGGGGGAGTAAAAATGAGCAAAGTAGAGGTTGCCACTCAAAAGCGACAGGTGAGAACACGCCTGGATTGAAACTGGGGAGAGCAGACGGACATGTAATGTGAAAGAAAAGCAAAACTTTTACAAGCGAGCAATGACAGCTGTGACACTTGGGCGCGGATACTTGAAGAAAGCAGGCATTGTAAATATGGTCAGCACGCCTGCTTTAACTTTTAAATATATTACAAAAACAAAATCCAGATTCGATATTTTTGTGTCTCCATAAACCTTTGCAGCTTTATCAGCGGGATAAGATAATACTGTGATTTTGTAAACAAGTAAAAGGTCATAATTATTCTTCCTTTGCATATAAATTAAGTTGTTCTCAGATAAATATAGGTTTACTGATTTCTTCTCCTTGCACCCAGCGCAACTAAATTTTGCCTTTGTTTATCATTGCGAGTGTGTTACTACTAATTTTTGGCTTTGTGTGGGACGTGGAAACCTACAGGAGCTTATTGTATTTTTTGCATTTCTTGCTGGTCTGCAGTGGGCAGAGATTGTTTTGAAATGGATGTCACACACATAGTTCAGCAACAAAGGAATCTCATGACATTTGTAAGGTTGTTTGCTTATAACTAATACTGCATGATAAAAACCACATCCATGCAGCTCTGTTGAAGATTTTTTTTGTAGTGGGGTGCACATAAGATTTTCTTTTCCCCCTTAATTTGGGCGTTTAATGTTATTTGGAGATTCAACAGTTTAGAAGTTGTACTGTAACAAAAGCATACGGTACATGCAAAGAAAATGTTTTTAGTTAACTTGAATAAGAAATAAAAAGGGTGTCCTAGCACTGCTGAAACAATAAAAATGGCACAAACACTAAAAGGATGATCACAATCCTGAGATCTGTGGGAAAGAAGGTGCAGCAAACAAATTGTAAAGATGAATAAAATATTCCACAATAAATATCAGGAAAAAAGAGAAAACTTCAGGCTTTAAATCTTTTAAGGCTATGACTTTATATCTAGTTAAAAATGAGCCATGAACTGGTCGTTGTCTAATCTTCATCCTGTTGCCCCCCGTCTGATAGAAAAAAAGCTGCTGATTCAGTGCGTTAGTGCAGCTTGATGCTGAAGATGTACACCTTGTTCAGTTTCATTTTCCTGTCTAACATGCACTAGACAACAAAGGACCAAAGTTACACCCGAGGAATAAATATTCCTCATTCTGCTGCATTTTATTATTAATATTCTTTTTTTTACTTTTACTAAATTTTCAAATGGCTACACACAGAATGACAGAAGGAGGCACTATTAGTATACTGTGTCCTACTTACAAGTGAGCTCTCAGTCTGAACTTGATTATTCTTATGATGAACATGGTGCAAGGATTGGTGTGGGAACAAAAAGTAGTCATGTTCCATTAAGGTGTTTAAGAGGTTAAACTATTATTAACACCTGGAATTAGAGATTTTACTGAAACCTTGGCCCTTCTGAAATGTCAAAGTTTTCTCGAGCTCACAAAATACTGTTATAACATCTGATTGCATTTGATGACGCATGTATAGATTTCTGCAGATGCACGTTTGGACTCCTGATGTTCAGGTTCATGCAGGTCAGCTGACACAGTAATTCCCCGGTTGTTGTTCCTGCCTGCGGAGATAGCATTATTTCTACTTTCTTCTCTTACATGTTATTACTCCGATTAAGGCGGTCAATGAGATTAACAGAGATGTATGAACACAACGTGCAGCAATATGAGCAACCACGCAGCACGTTTTTCATCATTACACACAATGATTATGAATTAAACTTTGGGAAAGAAAGTCATGTAAATCTATATCTGCGTGCAGTTGTGCCAGCAGTGGTAATGAAAGTATAAGATGATGAATGGGTGTAATACATGCTTTCACTTTTTATACATCTTGTTAACAGTTCTTCCCTAGAGATAAACTGAAATAAAGAGGCAATGCCAGCAACTCTGCCACAGTAAACACACATTTATTAATTTCTGCCCTTCTCTTCTGCCTTTCTTTATAGCATATTAAAAGTTCAATCTCAGCCTTTGCTACTCAGAAGAGATAAATAACTAAATAAACCTCCTTACATGAGTACATTAACTGTGATAAGAGATACCAGGATCACAAGATATTTTGGTCTGCAAACTAAAGAGAAGAATTATCACAATTTTACTTACATGTAATTATGCTTAAAATATGTTTATTCATTAGTTGATACATTGCATAAACTTTAAAAATAAAATAAATGCAAACAAGTATATTTTATAGTTCTACATTAAACAATGAACCACATATTTATGCATGGGGTAGATATCATAATTTTTTGCTTTCCATGCATTTCTTGTCCTAATTTTTTAAATTGCATGTATCTGAAAAAACATAAGTGTGACATAAATTGTTTGGGACTATAGTTAAATTAATAAGAATTCTGCTTGCTTCTGTTTAAAGCGAAGCATTTTTAACACCGTTCCCACCAATGACTAGATATTCCAGCAATAAGTATTTTCATATCATGCGATATGTTAAATTTAACTATCAATCAGCTCTGATCCACACACAGACACATGGGGGGGATTAATTATTTATTGGATCACCTGCTGAATTTGTAACTTCGCCCATGACATTAATAGTCTCTAATTTTTGTGGCAGTTTTGTTTTAATAGAGAGAGAACAATTAAAAAAATGCATTTTTCACTCAATGAAATTCAAATAGATTTGTATATATGTATGCATGTACAGTATGTAGGTAAAGTATTTAAAACCCAGCCAGAATTCCCAAAGCAACGGATTGCAGTTTGTGTGCCTCATGGGGACACATGCCAATGAATTACAGATACCCCTGATCACAATTCAGTATGTTTAGAAATCACACTTGTTCACAGAATCTCTTCCTTCTATTCCAACCTTTCCACCACCACAGGTGAGACCAAAGAGCTGTCAAAAGACTGCAGAAGACTACTGGTTTAAGCCAGGGCCTCCTCGCGGTAGGATATCCCAGACCGGAAAACCTTACCCAAGAAGCAGCCGTCTCCCTTCGATGTGGAGGAGTAGCAGTTCTACTCTGAACCCCTCGCAAAGCACTGAACTCTTCACCCTATTGCTCAGGGAGAGACCATCCACCTTTCGGAGAAAGCTAGATTAACAGATTGATGGCTTTCTCATCAACAATGCGCCATTTGGTGACAGACTGTTGCATAACATTTAAGACAGTTTACCGACATAAGCCATCAATTCAATTTTACCAATTAGATTAAACGTCAGCTAGTCGACTAATTACACACATACCTAGTCGTGGGTTTTCCAGTATGACAATGTCCCAAATCATATACAACAAAGACGCCAATAAAGGAGTGCCTAAAGAAGCACATTAAAGTCATGGAGGAACCTATCCAGTCTCCAGACCTCAGTCCTATTGAAATACTGTGAAGATTCAAGCTGCCAAGTATCATTTAGAGAGTGTCAGTAAAGAGGGGTGAACCAAAATCCCTCCTGTAATCTTGCAAACCTGGTGATCACCTTAGAAAGCATCTTACCACTGTGCTTTCCAACAAGGGTTTCTCCACCAACTACTAAGTCACATCAAATACTTATTTCAATCAATGACAAGCAAAATTAATTAAAAATAATTTTGCAGTGATTTTCTGTCTCCCTCCATTAAAACAAAGCTATCACAATAATAATTTCTTTATGTGACCAAACTTAAAAATTCAGGAGGGATCAAAATTACAGTATATCCCTTACCATAGATACATTTTTTTTTCTTTTTCAGGGCTGTCAACACTAACGGGTAAACGCCATCATCACAATTAACGAGATTAAAATTTTTAACGCAATCAACCCATCTGGAGCGTAGAATGACTCTGAATGTCTCTGCCAACACATTTTGAGCAGTTTATTCAAAGTTTGTCCGTTCTGCGGTCCAGATGCGCTCCAAAAATTTTAATCCCGATGACGGCGTTAACACGTTAACGTTGGCAGCCCTAGTTTTTTTTTTTTTTTTTTTTTTAGGATTTTTCTTGATTTTGGTTTTTTTTTTTAAAAAAAAAAAAAAAAGGAAAAGTGCTCCTTACACAAAATAAACCTTTTGCAAAAGTTAATGTACGTCACTGGACTCCCTGAGCATTTTACTGCTGTAGGTGGATGAAGCAGAACTTGTTGATCAATGGTTTAGCAGTTTAATATATAGCACTGAATCATAATTTATGAACTCATCATACATTTCATTTAAAGTTTTTAATCTGAATAATACTGATAATGATAATAGATGCGGACAGATAATTTTTTTCTACAGACAGACAGACAGACAGAAAGAAAGAAAGAATAACTATGGCTTTTTCTCTAAAACAGACTCTCATTAACCAACTAGTTTGCAAACACAGAACAGTAGAAAAATGTTTAAAATGTGGATTCATGGTCAATTTAAAAAATAGAGATATAGATAAAGAGAAAACTCCAGAGAGTCAAGAGAATTCGGTTTGAAATTTTTGTATATATAATGTGTGTATACGTGTGTGTGTGTATACGTGTGTGTGTGTATACGTGTGTGTACGTGTGTGTGTGTGTGTGTGTGTGTGTGTGTGCACGGGCAAACTATTGATGTGGTTTTTGCCCTTTATTGCAACTTAGAGACAACACTGATAAACTAACTTCTTAAAGACTACAACCACAAAAACATGACAATGTACTTTCACCTTTCATTTTCAGCAAGACTCTGTTTTTAGGCGACAAAATTGGGTTACTCTAACAAATACCAGCTCTGGATCAAGCTTAATTTCACCATGACAAAACCATGCAAATACACCCACCTGGGCATTTGTTATTTATGGCACTGCTAGCTAAAAAGCTTGCTGTTCCCAACTGATCTAAAGTCGCCTGCAGTCATTTCTGACAGTTATCAACCACTGACACATTGGAGCCGTACTTTCCATCACTGTTCATGATTACTAATCTTTAAGCCTTTGAATATTTACTGGTCCAAGTGACTCACCTTGAACATAGTGCTGCCCAACTGAGCAGGGGACATGCTGACTACAACTCCAGCTGACTGGAGGGCTGCAATCTTCTCTTTGGCTCCACCCTTTCCGCCAGCGATGATGGCACCAGCATGGCCCATTCTACGGCCAGGAGGAGCAGTTAGACCAGCGATGAAGGATACCACAGGCTTTGAATTATCACCCTGGAAAAGGAGGAAAAGGAAAATCGGAAGATAAAAATGGGGTGAAGATGCACAGAAAAGGGGAAACTGCTCAAGAGAAAGTGTCAGATGCAAATAGCATCAGAAAGTACAAGAAGAGAAAAGTTGAATCCTCTTTCTGCACCTGCATTTTATTCATTCATTAGAAATGAAACACCCCTTGTCCTCCTATTAGAGAATCCCATGATAACAGGCTTGTCTAACCTGCCATCTCTGTCTCAGTCTGCAATATTAAAACGAAGGGTCAATCAAGCCATTTAATTGCATGGGTTGGTGTATGACCAGATAGGGGTTCAGGCTCCTGCCGTTTCATATCATCTCATTTCTAAAATGGTAATTAGTCATGTAGGCACTGATTAGCTCAGCACCCATCTATACTGCTTTCTCACTGATGGATGATACATTCAACAGTTAAGATCATTTCCAAGGTGAAGAGAGCTAATATTTCATCTTCACCAATAACACAACTAGCAAGGGGGACTGTGTGTGTGTGTGAGTGTGTCTGTGCGCGCGCACATGAACAGCAGCTAATATTTCATACTTAGGAATAACAACATAATTGCAGAGGACTGCTTAGTGCGTGTGCGCATGCACAAATTTAAACTAGCGCACAAACAAACACAAGTGCACGCACGCAGCCTTAGTCCTGTGCTTTCAACAGAGGCTGTGGCTCATCCGGTGAGCTGCTTTCAGAGGGTGAATGTGGCATGCTTTACAGCCTTTACAGCAATATAGTGAGGTCCTTCAAAGACACCCACTTCAAACTGCCATTTCAAACCTGACACTGGCAGGAACAAAATGGCAGCTACTAATATATACTAGAGATGACTTCTGATAATTAAGACTCACAGGACATATACCAGCCGGGGAAATGCTGAGGACCTTGGCTCAGAAATGCACCACTAATGAGGTATTAACACTTGAATAGTTAACAGGGAAATGAAAATGGGGAGGGAACATCATTTTAAAGTGCTCTAAATATGTTGGAAGCATCTGTTCTATGCATCGAAAATGTATGCATAAAAACAAATTAGCACAAACAGCCCACTCAGTATTCAGGAGTCAAATCACGTTCTAAATAAACAAACCAACCTCGTGTGGATCAAGTCTTAAATCTACCTCAAACGCAAGAGGTTTAATTACTCCATTAATCCCTGCTTCCCCGGGCTCCAAGTAACAACTCATACAGGGAAGGGTGTCATATTACAATATCCCTTTACCCGTCTTTTGTCTTCCACTGTTAGCTGTACAGATTTATTACCTTAATTATGAGACCAATCGCATAATATAACGTTCTAACACCTCCTCTGTGCCAACATGACTGGAAAACGCCTTTGTTCTATAAACACAAAATACCCTGCTCTAAATTGAGGAATTGTTTTCATAAGCTTAAAAGTAAAACTGGGACACGCAGGTGGCCTCACCAACGTGATGAGGGCAGGGTGTAAATAACATGTGCCAGCGCTTCAACTTCAGACTTCATCCAAACTACAGCCTTCCTTCATTTTCAGGGTTTTTTTTTCCCTCACAGAATAAAATGCTTATTTAAAAGGTCAGTGGAGATGGGGTGAGGACATTTTATTTATACACAGTAGTCGAGGTGCCAAATACTATGACGTATTTGACATGCATGACCCAAATTTTAATATGGCGTGGAAAGCCTTTTTCTGTTAGAAAGCCTGTGAGACTCTTGTATTGATAAACCGCTGATACAGGTGATGTTATAAAACCACTTTTTACTTGGCAATAGAGGGCATCAACACCAATGAAGGCTTAATGCTGACATATGCCCTACATCATAAAGTCTGACAGCAGAACCTAGTGGGAAGTATGAGTTTGTTTTCTTGCATTTCACTGAATTAAAGCAGCGGTAGACAAAATAGTGTGCAGTAACTCAGCTGTAACACTGATGGATACTGAAATCAATACTTTCTCCCCTTTTGGTCTAATATGTCGTTCGCACGTCAGGAGATCAATTTATTAAATGTTGCATAACATAAATCAATCATGACACTCAACCTTTAATTTCAATGGGCATTGAATACACAACGTGTCCAATGTGGCACAATTTGTCAAGCTAATGCGAAACGGGGTATTTAAGAAACAGTTTTGGGTTTAACGTCTTGAAATGAGTAATGTGGCCCTCTGTGAATACATACTGAAAAAGCTCAGCACAAAACTGTTTATTTCACATGAGATATTTTAATCTTTCCTGTACTGGCTGTGTTGTGCCAGGTTCAGCCAAGGCTCAGCTGGGAAAAATAATAATTTGCTAAAAATAAAACGCATCCCTTCAATAAAACCCAGTTATTATGGAGTATGAACCTGTTTTTGAAAGATGTCGAATCAGTTCGGAGGTCTGGTTATATAAAAAGAGAGTGGATGATGTAACCACGCTAAAAGACCAGAGAATAGTAGATTTGTGGTGGTGCTGGTGTGTCGAAATTTTAGCAAATAAAAAAAAAATTTAAAAAAACTTGTTGGTTTTTTCTTTTAAAAAAACAAACAGAAACAAGAATGACCTCCATGATTTATGAACTCTGCTGCATGTGCTGCGCTCTAGGGACGGCCATATCGTTTTAATCTTTGAGCGTTTGTTGAATTACACAGAAGTTGATAGTTTATGTGACGACATGTTGGTCTGGTAGTGAGCATATCTACAGCTGCTGGTAGAAGGTGATGGCAAGGCACCGTTGATACTAAAAGATGGAAATCCAAAGACTATGACAGCTCTGTGTTCAAATCCAAAATAAGATTAATAAAAATAAGAGCCTTTTTGAAAAATCACAAATCTATCAGAGGAGATCAAACCAAATACCAGAATATCAAACAATGACCATTAGAGAGATGTGTAAGATTAATGCTTAAATGTGGGATTTCGTTTGGAACAAGACATAAGGTGGGTTGATCGCTTATATCACTGCTGTCAATCAAATCACACCTACGCTACCCTGATGACGCACATTGCCTGTTTTATAATGTGCTTGACACTAAACAATAATATTTGATATGTTCTTTTT